>NW_026108968.1:57500-60000 GCF_024516045.1 Bombus affinis | reverse complement strand
GACCAAATAAACGCTTAATCCCGACGTAAAACGTCGAGATACGTCCATTTGTGCAAAAATATTCCTACCTTGTAACACTTTTAAGCGAGATAACTCGAAAAAACGTGTTCGATACGGAAATTTTTCAAAGTCCCAACGAAAAAATCGAAACTTTGTAGAAGGTCTTGGGGACGACATAAACGCTTAATCCCGACGTAAAACGTCGAGATACGTCGATTTATGCAAAAATATTCCTACCTTGTAACACTTTTAAGCGAGATAACTCGAAAAAACCTTTTCGGTCTTTTCGCACCGGCCGAACTTCTTCAAAGTCCCAACGTCCCGTCGCATAGTTCCGTTTCTAGAAAACGTTCCAGCGACCAAATAAACGCTTAATCCCGACGTAAAACGTCGAGATACGTCCATTTATGCAAAAATATTCCTACCTTGTAACACTTTTAAGCGAGATAACTCGAAAAAACCTTTTCGGTCCTTTCGCACCGGCCGAACTTCTTCAAAGTCCCAACGTCCCGTCGCATAGTTCCGTTTCTAGAAAACGTTCCAGCGACCAAATAAACGCTTAATCCCGACGTAAAACGTCGAGATACGTCCATTTATGCAAATATATTCCTACCTTGTAACACTTTTAAGCGAGATAACTCGAAAAAACCTTTTCGGTCTTTTCGCACCGGCCGAACTTCTTCAAAGTCCCAACGTCCCGTCGCATAGTTCCGTTTCTAGAAAACGTTCCAGCGACCAAATAAACGCTTAATCCCGACGTAAAACGTCGAGATACGTCCATTTATGCAAATATATTCCTACCTTGTAACACTTTTAAGCGAGATAACTCGAAAAAACCTTTTCGGTCTTTTCGCACCGGCCGAACTTCTTCAAAGTCCCAACGTCCCGTCGCATAGTTCCGTTTCTAGAAAACGTTCCAGCGACCAAATAAACGCTTAATCCCGACGTAAAACGTCGAGATACGTCCATTTATGCAAATATATTCCTACCTTGTAACACTTTTAAGCGAGATAACTCGAAAAAACCTTTTCGGTCTTTTCGCACCGGCCGAACTTCTTCAAAGTCCCAACGTCCCGTCGCATAGTTCCGTTTCTAGAAAACGTTCCAGCGACCAAATAAACGCTTAATCCCGACGTAAAACGTCGAGATACGTCCATTTATGCAAAAATATTCCTACCTTGTAACACTTTTAAGCGAGATAACTCGAAAAAACGTGTTCGATACGGAAATTTTTCCATGTCCCAATGTGCAATTCGAAACTTTTTAGAACGTTTCAAGAACAAAATTAACGCTTAATCCCGATGTATTTAATTAGAATATATCGATTTATGCCAGAATATACGTACCTTATAACGCTTATTATGGAATTAATGCGAAAGGAACTTTCGGTACTTTCGGCACTTTTGGAGCAGTGCGAAACAATTCAAAGTGCCAACGTCCCAGTCAGCTAGGTCCGGTGGAAAAAATTTAAAAAAAAAATAAAAAGAAACCGTTACGTTCGGCTAGACGGCGTCGAACAATAACGATTTCTATAAAAATTTCCATACCTCGTAACGCTTTTTGAGGAATTATTTCGAAAGGAACGTTCGGCCTTTTCGTACCTGGACGAGAGAAATTTCAAAGTTCCAACGTCCCAGTCAGCTAGGTCCGGTGGAAAAAAATTTTTTAAAAAAATAAAAAGAAACCGTTACGTTTGGCTAGACGACGTCGAACAATAACGGTTTCTATAAAAATTTCCATACCTCGTAACGCTTTTTGAGAAATTATTTCGAAAGGAACGTTCGGCCTTTTCGTACCGGGACGAGAGAAATTTCAAAGTTCCAACGTCCCAGTCAGCTAGGTCCGGTGGAAAAAAATTTTTTAAAAAAATAAAAAGAAACCGTTACGTTCGGCTAGACGACGTCGAACAATAACGGTTTCTATAAAAATTTGCATACCTCGTAACGCTTTTTGAGGAATTATTTCGAAAGGAACGTTCGGCCTTTTCGTACCGGGGCGAGAGAAATTTCAAAGTTCCAACGTCCCAGTCAGCTAGGTCCGGTGGAAAAAATTTAAAGAAAAAACAAAACGAAACCGCTACGTTCGACTAGATTACGTCGAACTATAACGATTTCAATAAAAATTTCCACACCTCGTAACGCACTTTAAGGAGTTATTTCGAACTTTAAGGAGTTATTGCGATTATTTCAAAGTCCTCGCGGTACCACGTCGGGACGCGATACGCTCTTACGCGTTGCTCGCTCGCTCCGCTCGCTCGAAAAAAAATATGGACCAACCCAAAACCAATCCCTTTCGCGTTCGTTCTTCGATCTCGTTCGAATCTCGGTTCGAACGCGATCGGGAACGGTTTTAGGTTAGGCTAGAATCGTACGAGCGAGCGCAGCGAGCGAGCAACGATCGAAATTTCCACGCTGTAAGCGTACTAGATATTTTCCTATCCCTGTACGTTTTTTTTATCCGTCGTACTCTCTCCGATCGAAGGAGAGTCATGGACGAAACG
>NW_026108968.1:40000-47500 GCF_024516045.1 Bombus affinis | reverse complement strand
AGATACGCGAACGACGGGGAAAATTCGTCCCGATACAAGTAACGCGTACTCTCCGATCTCCGCGCAACGCCTGGGGATCATCTCCCTAAGTCATCAGCGCTCGAAGAAATCACGTGTGCGTTCCCGGATCTACGGCTCTCTTTCGGGGATAAATTACAAGCACAGAGTATGTTAAACGCAACGACGACCCATCGATGCGACGGTCCTCGTCGTTGTCAGTCGCTCGCGCAGAGTATATCTCTACGCACGAAGAGACGGAGTGGGCATTAGATCCCTGGGGCTATTCGAGTAAAACGTCTTAAGAAAAGACGGTTGTACGGCAAAATTCCGCACCGTTACCAAGTTTACTTTTATCTGAGGCTGTTCTCCTTCTCTCCTCTCTCGACCGAGTTCCCATATTTGCTTTCTCTCAGTCTCGCCAAAATAATATTCATTTAAGACGACGTCGGGGGCGCGGACATCGTGCTCATCGAAAACCTGCAAACGTATGCAAATCTGCTGATATGAAAAAAAAATCGGTCACGAGGACAACACTACGTATATATATATATATATATATATAATATATTCGATAACCGACACGAAGCGGTGCATAAGCGGGCGGTCGTACGAAAGGACGACTCACGACGCCGCTAGCACTCACGCAGGTCCGTGACGGTTCTCTCCGCTCTTATTCGTATCCTTCTTCGTGCGCTTCCTCCGACTCTGAAACGTTCTACGTATCGTAAGAACGACGGCGGGTTGTCGAAGGCACCAAGGGACAGAGAGAGACAGAGGTAGAGTTTCGTAGTGTCTCCCGTGAACACGATAGTTTATATATCGAGCATGCGTACGAATTGCACGGTCTCGACACGACCGCGACGAACGCCGACGAGCGTCCAACAATCGCTCGTACGTCGCGTACGTTCTCTCGCGTCCGCTCTTGTTCGTATCCTTCTTCGTGCGCTTCCTCCGACTCTGAAACGTTCTACGTATCGTAAGAACGACGGCGGGTTGTCGAAGGCACCAAGGGACAGAGAGAGACAGATAGAGAGGAACGACACGCAACGCAAGCAGTCTTAGGTTTACGTGAGCAACCCTCAGCCAGGCGTGGTCCAGGAATTGTATCCGTGGACCGCAATGTGCGTTCGAAATGTCGATGTTCATGTGTCCTGCAGTTCACACGTTGACGCGCAATTAGCTGCGTTCTTCATCGACCCACGAGCCAAGTGATCCACCGTTCAGGGTAATCTTTTCATATATTTTTTAAAACTCTTGTACTCCATGTACTCTTAATACTCGGTTCGAGCGAAGCCGAGATCCGACACGACCGACCAACGGGAATCGGACGCGCAGAAGTCGCCGGAAGATCGACGACACGAAAACGTTCGAAAATGAAATCCGACGAACGCGCGAAGATACGCGCGTCCGCCGGCCGGGCGAAAAGTACATTATGATATATAACAACCATCGAGATCGAAGCTCCGTTCGTCAGGAAACGACGGGGATATAACACCCGATTCTGAATCCTCTGTGCAGCACACGATCTCGCGAAGAAATACGCACGGTGGCTAGCCCATATATATATATATGTGTGTGTGTGTATATATAATACGATATGCATTCCTCTCGTCCAATTATTCAAGAAAAAGAGCGTGCGCCTCCATCGTTCGGGTGATGTAAAGATTCGATGGGACTCGCGCGACCCTCGGCCTCGAGCGGTCTTTCCTCCCAATATCCAGAAGCCGAGCTTTGAAAAAACTCTAGCGACGGCACGGGTGTCCGACTCACGACATCGAGGCTTCGAAGTCGGCGATCTCCTCCGAACGGATGGCGATCGCGACGACTCAAAGCGTGAAAAATCGACGAAAGAGAACACATCTCCGTTCAGGTGATTGTTTTTTTTAAAAAATAAAAAAATTCGATGGGACTCGCATCCATCTACCTCGCGCGGTCTTTCTTCCCAATATCCAGAAGCCGAGCTTTGAAAAAACTTCAGCGACGGCACGGGTGTCCGACTCACGACAACGAGGATAGACAGCCTGCGGTCCCCTCTGAACGGGTTATATGCGACGAACTAGACGAAACTTTAGTCGTTCAGGTGGTATAAAAAAAAAAAATTCGATGGGACGCACGCGCAGCCGTCGTCCTCGAGCGGTCTTTCTTCCCAATATCCAGAAGCCGAGCTTTGAAAAAACTCTAGCGACGGCACGGGTGTCCGACTCACGACATCGAGGGTAGACAGCCTGCGGTCCCCTCTGAACCAACTTCGGCTAGACTAGTTACGAATCGTTGCTACGCATCGTCATCATAGTCATCGTCATCATCATCATTATCATAGCGGGCCAACATCCACGCAATGCGTTTTCGTTCTAGGTTACCCGATCCACGAGTATGTTACAAGTGGTTTCGTTATTTCGAACAAAACGACATACGAAGAACACACGCCCTATGGGTAGGAAGCACGTTTCGAGAACGACCGAGAGCGGTGAAAGAGACGAAAGGTCGACGCGCATAAGGTATCCATGGATCTTCGAAGAGAACCTTCGAAGATATGTCGGTATCCTTTCTACATGCGCGACTCGCTACTCGTACTTTCGCTCTCGTCGACTCGTTTTAGTCGCTTCGTTCGATCCCAAAGAGGAGTCTTCGATGTCCCGTTGCTAGGAGGAGAGCAAACGCAACACAGACCACGAAACATAGAAGAGAATAGGCGAGCATGATCTCTCCGACACGAGGCACTTTAGAGATTTTGTTATTCGTTTGTACGGTCTCCACGACGCAAAAAAAAAAATACGAGATCGTGGCGGCGGGTCTTTCTGTATACGGCCTCACGCAAGCGCCTCGATCTCATTTCTCTTTACGGGTGGTTTCCATTCGTAATTTTTCGTTCGATATTCGTGTCAAAGTTTAATTTTCGAAAGCTCAAGTTCCCATTTATAGTTTTATTATAAAATCATAATATTCGCAGACGGCGGGTCTTTCTGTGTACGACCTCACGCAGGCGCCTCGAATTCGTTTATGTATGTATATATATATATATATATATATATATGTATCTCTTCATCCCGATGATCGAGAGAGAGTGCCACCTTCTCTTCATATAGTTTCGTAGCTGGAGGGTCGTCTCCTCCTTATGTCTTTTCATCATTTTGCCAACGGAGTAAGCCACGCTCCGGGCGAATTTAACTGTTCTTTGTTAAAGTATATAGCTTGTTGATACGTCGTATATACTTTGGTTCGTCGATATAGGAGGAGTACGGCTCCTTACCGACTTATACAGTTTCGTATTTTTCAAGTGTTCAAGTCAAATTCTTTAAGTTTTTGTGTTATATCGTTAATGATCCTTCCGCAGGTTCACCTACGGAAACCTTGTTACGACTTTTACTTCCTCTAAATGATCAAGTTTGGTCATCTTCCCGGTAACATCGGCAATGCTTATCACATTGGCCGCGCACCAGTCCGAAGACCTCACTAAATCATTCAATCGGTAGTAGCGACGGGCGGTGTGTACAAAGGGCAGGGACGTAATCAACGCGAGCTTATGACTCGCGCTTACTGGGAATTCCTCGTTCATGGGGAATAATTGCAAGCCCCAATCCCTAGCACGAAGGAGGTTCAGCGGGTTACCCGGGCCTTTCGGCCAGGGAAAACACGCTGATTCCTTCAGTGTAGCGCGCGTGCGGCCCAGAACATCTAAGGGCATCACAGACCTGTTATTGCTCAATCTCGTGCGGCTAGAAGCCGCCTGTTCCTCTAAGAAGATTTGTTTGTACGTTGGTAGTAAAAACCCACCGACCGAAGCCGGGGGCCTTCGAGATACCATAAGTTACGTCTATTTAGCAGGCTAGAGTCTCGTTCGTTATCGGAATTAACCAGACAAATCGCTCCACCAACTAAGAACGGCCATGCACCACCACCCACCGAATCAAGAAAGAGCTATCAATCTGTCAATCCTTCCGGTGTCCGGGCCTGGTGAGGTTTCCCGTGTTGAGTCAAATTAAGCCGCAGGCTCCACTCCTGGTGGTGCCCTTCCGTCAATTCCTTTAAGTTTCAGCTTTGCAACCATACTTCCCCCGGAACCCAAAAGCTTTGGTTTCCCGGAAGCTGCCCGCCGAGTCATCGGAGGAACTTCGGCGGATCGCTGGCTGGCATCGTTTATGGTTAGAACTAGGGCGGTATCTGATCGCCTTCGAACCTCTAACTTTCGTTCTTGATTAATGAAAACATTTTTGGCAAATGCTTTCGCTTCTGTCCGTCTTGCGACGATCCAAGAATTTCACCTCTAACGTCGCAATACGAATGCCCCCATCTGTCCCTATTAATCATTACCTCGGGGCTCCGAAAACCAACAAAATAGAACCGAGGTCCTATTCCATTATTCCATGCACACAGTATTCAGGCGAAGGTAGCCTGCTTTAAGCACTCTAATTTGTTCAAAGTAAACGTATCGGCCCACCTCGACACTCAGTGAAGAGCACCGCGATGGGATATTAGTTGGACCGCCCGCGAGGAGCTAAGCCCACCGATAGGACGTACCACATAATGCCAGTTAAACACCGCGAGCGGTGAACCGACACTGTGACACACAGATTCAACTACGAGCTTTTTAACCGCAACAACTTTAATATACGCTATTGGAGCTGGAATTACCGCGGCTGCTGGCACCAGACTTGCCCTCCAATTGGTCCTCGTTAAAGGATTTAAAGTGTACTCATTCCGATTACGGGGCCTCGGATGAGTCCCGTATCGTTATTTTTCGTCACTACCTCCCCGTGCCGGGAGTGGGTAATTTGCGCGCCTGCTGCCTTCCTTGGATGTGGTAGCTGTTTCTCAGGCTCCCTCTCCGGAATCGAACCCTGATTCCCCGTTACCCGTTACAACCATGGTAGGCGCAGAACCTACCATCGACAGTTGATAAGGCAGACATTTGAAAGATGCGTCGCCGGTGCTAGATGACCATGCGATCAGCACAAAGTTATTCAGAGTCACCAAAACAAACGATGGACGGACAGACGAGCCATCCGCCACCGATTGGTTTTGATCTAATAAAAGCATTCCTACCATCTCTGGTCGGAATCTGTTTGCATGTATTAGCTCTAGAATTACCACAGTTATCCAAGTAAATGTAGGTATGATCTAAGAAACCATAACTGATTTAATGAGCCATTCGCGGTTTCACCTTAATGCGGCATGTACTGAGACATGCATGGCTTAATCTTTGAGACAAGCATATGACTACTGGCAGGATCAACCAGGGATCTTATAATATATTCCCAAAAACCAGCATTTTCGTTTAAAAGTTCTCTCTGTGTCGTAGGTGGCACGTAAGCACCGTACGACGAGACTTTTCATTTTATATATATATGTAATATGACTTAGAGAGCAACGTTCCATGGTTCAGTAACAACGTCACTCAGCCACTTTAATTCTCCTCCTCTCTCACCATCATATATCGATACAAAGATTCATACTTCACAGAATTATTTCTGTTTGTAACTTTTCTCCTCCAACTTCTCTCGTAGAATATAACTTAGCGGTAAAGCACGTATACGCATGCTGGACATACCGTAAGAATATTCTTTTATAAGCTTCAACACCTCTGTAGAGACGCGTTACCAGAAGATAACGCACTCTACAGAACGCCAAAAGGACCATCGTGCAGCTACAAATAGCTTACAACCGATGGTCTCTGCAAGAATGGCTACTCCGTAAGTACAAGCACACACGCATCCAACTTTTGTCAAATACGTGCACACAGGTCACCAGCTTCCCGACTAAGGGGAAGCTTGCCACGTTAACGGTCATTACGTCCTAGACTTCGACCCGCGGCGCAGCAGTGTAGAGAAAAAACCAGTACGAGAACGGAGGAACAGTCGAGAAATAGCGTAAAATACACTAAGACTCGAGGAGCGGTGACTGAATTCTCAACCGAGGCCGTAGAATAGCCACGCGCCCAGCGCTGTTCCGACCGAACCGTCCGGCTCGACGCTTCTCTTATAGATACCAAGGGGCCGGCCGGAAGGCCGGCGCCGGTCGGGCTAGCGGCCGCGCGCTTATGGTGCAAAACCTCCGTAGCAACGTACCGTTCGGAAGGGACGCTGGAACTTAGTCGCTCGCACGTTCAATAACTACTATATAAAGGCGATATCCAACCATCGAAATATTTTACCACAAGCATTATTAACATATTATAAATGCATTTTTACCAAAAAATTAATTTTTTTTTTCACCGAAAAATTGCATCAGTAAACATACAGTTTTATCGACTATGGACGAAAAATAACTTTATAATCGATTAAAACACGTTAAAATAACACGAAATATGTAAAAAGATATATACCTTGTAACATTAATTAACGAAAAAATTGCAAAAATATCCCAGTCGTATCAGTCCGACGGAAGCTAATTTTTCAAAAAATTCGACAAAAATGTTTAATCCGATTGTATTTAATAGAGATATAACGATCCCTGTCAAAAAAATTATACCTTATAACGCTTTTTAACGAAATAACTCGAAATAACCATTTCGGACTTTTCGCACCGGCCGAACTTCTTCAAAGTCCCAACGTCCCGTCGCATAGTTCCGTTTCTAGAAAACGTTCCAGCGACCAAATAAACGCTTAATCCCGACGTAAAACGTCGAGATACGTCCATTTGTGCAAAAATATTCCTACCTTGTAACACTTTTAAGCGAGATAACTCGAAAAAACGTGTTCGATACGGAAATTTTTCAAAGTCCCAACGAAAAAATCGAAACTTTGTAGAAGGTCTTGGGGACGACATAAACGCTTAATCCCGACGTAAAACGTCGAGATACGTCGATTTATGCAAAAATATTCCTACCTTGTAACACTTTTAAGCGAGATAACTCGAAAAAACCTTTTCGGTCTTTTCGCACCGGCCGAACTTCTTCAAAGTCCCAACGTCCCGTCGCATAGTTCCGTTTCTAGAAAACGTTCCAGCGACCAAATAAACGCTTAATCCCGACGTAAAACGTCGAGATACGTCCATTTATGCAAAAATATTCCTACCTTGTAACACTTTTAAGCGAGATAACTCGAAAAAACCTTTTCGGTCCTTTCGCACCGGCCGAACTTCTTCAAAGTCCCAACGTCCCGTCGCATAGTTCCGTTTCTAGAAAACGTTCCAGCGACCAAATAAACGCTTAATCCCGACGTAAAACGTCGAGATACGTCCATTTATGCAAATATATTCCTACCTTGTAACACTTTTAAGCGAGATAACTCGAAAAAACCTTTTCGGTCTTTTCGCACCGGCCGAACTTCTTCAAAGTCCCAACGTCCCGTCGCATAGTTCCGTTTCTAGAAAACGTTCCAGCGACCAAATAAACGCTTAATCCCGACGTAAAACGTCGAGATACGTCCATTTATGCAAATATATTCCTACCTTGTAACACTTTTAAGCGAGATAACTCGAAAAAACCTTTTCGGTCTTTTCGCACCGGCCGAACTTCTTCAAAGTCCCAACGTCCCGTCGCATAGTTCCGTTTCTAGAAAA
>NW_026108968.1:22500-35000 GCF_024516045.1 Bombus affinis | reverse complement strand
GGTCGGGTCTCACCCAGCGGTTCTCCAGTCTGTCCTTGATGCTAGCAAAGTAGTCGAAGGTCGTCCTGCCCTTTGGCGTTGTTTGCCAGCGCTCTTGCCACTTATCTAACGCCTCGCCGACAATGGATTTCTCGTCGGGCGCTTCGTCGCGCCTCCTCTTCTTATTGTGGAGTCTTGCCCTGATTTCGACTAGGAGGTCAATAGGAATGACTCCTGCGATAACCTGCAGTGCCTCGGTTGACGTGGTTCTATAGGCCTTGGTCACTCGGAGGAGTGCCATCCTCTGTGACCTTATCAGCTTGCTCCTCGCTTTCCCTTTCAGTAGGTCGCTCCAGCCGGCTGCGGCGTATGTGGTTATCGGCTCGTACAGCCCTCTGTACAGAGTACGCATGGCCGCGTGTCCGAGTCCCCATTTCGCCTTGGCCACCCTCGCGAGGCTGTTGAAGAGTTTTTGACACTTACCTGTTATTGCCTCCACGTGCTTGTTGACTTTTAGCCCTCCTTCGAGGTGCACTCCGAGGTATTTGATTGCCTGCTCCATCCTTATATTCCTGCCGCTAATCTTAATAATCGGTGGCCTCTCCGCGTCCAGCTTACCTTTGACGAGCAGCATCTCCGTTTTCTGTGCCGATAACGTTAGCTTCTTCCTGGTGCACCAGGTAGAGACTCGGGTAACTACCTCCTGTCCCTTTTCCTGGAGCTCGTTCCTCGTGTTGCCGGCAATTAGAATCACGATGTCGTCCGCGTACGCGATGGGTTCGCACCCTGTCGCGTTTCCCGCTAGCTCAGCCAGCAGGTCATCAAATACGAGATTCCAGAAACTTGGTCCCAGTACCGATCCCTGCGGGCATCCTTTCGTGACGGGCTTGCTCACTGCTTCGTTTTTCCCAGCAATCTGTACGGTTCTTTCGGAGAAGTAGCTCCTTGTTAACCGGTACAGGTTGTCGGGGCATTCTCTTCTTTTGAGCTCGTGCAGCACGTTCGGCCACCAGACGTTGTCGAAGGCTCCTGATATATCGAGTGCTATTGCGAGGACGTACTTCTTCTCGCTCATTTGCTCGATTTTCTCGCGGAGCTTGATGATCGCGTCCACCGTCGATCTTCCGGGGCGAAAGCCATATTGTCTGTCGGAGGAGAGCGCGTGGTCGTGGAAGATAGGTGCCATCCTGGTGGCCATTAGCCTTTCTAGCAGCTTGCCTATCATGGAGAGCAGACAGATTGGCCTGTAGGATTTCGGATTGCTTCTGTCCCGATCCGGTCCCTTGGGGATGGTGATAACATTTGCGACCTTCCACCGTTTGGGGAATATTCCCCAGGCGAGGCAGCCGTTCATGAGCCTTAGGAGCTCCTGGTGTATTCTTCCCCAGGCCCGTTGGATTATTTCGACCTCAATCAGGTCGGGGCCTGGGCACTTCCCCTTCCTCAGCCGTTTCACGGCGTCACTGAGTTCCTCGAAGCTGAATTCAGGGGTGTCTTCTACGTTGGGGGGGTTTGTCGAGTTCCGCCTTATTTCCTTCTGCTCCTCCGTTTCGGTGTCTTCCTCGTCGTCGGGTAGAAGTGCGGACAACATCGCTGCCGCGGTCGTTCGCCAGTTGGAGGTATATCCGAGCGGCGTCTTCAGCGTCGATGTTGTTTCCTCTCCTCTGAGTTTCCTTGCGACTGTTTTGTAAGCGATGCCCCAAGGTTCCCTGTTACCCTCTTTGGTGACGAAGTCCTGCCAGCTCTGGATTTTTGCTCTTGCCAGCATCCTCTTATACTCCTTTCGTGTTGACCTGTACCGCAGCTTCTCCTGCTCCCTCGTAGCGGGGTCCCTGGCCCCCTGATACCTTCTTCTCGCCTGGTAGGTGTTTCTCTTTGCTCTGGTGAGTTCGGGCGTCCACCAGGGTACTGACCTGTAGTACCATTTCTTCTTTGGGATGGCGGTGTCGCAGGCACCTATCAGGGTTGCCTGGAGTTGCCCGGCCATTCTTTCGACGTCCTCTGCCTGCTGGAGGGTTGTTTCTTTGAGTGCCTCCATTTTCTCTGTGAGGGCACTCTGAAATACCTCCCAGTTGGCTTTTCGCGTGTTATAGCGTCTTTCCTGAAGCTGCGGTGTGGTGCTTCTCGTCCCGAAGTCGAGGAGCGTCTCCAGTATCCGGTGGTCACTGGAGGTACCATCTTCGCGTATCCTCCAGCCCTTTACAAGGAGTATTGCCTCTGGGCTCGCCATCGTCACGTCTATGTTTGATCGCCCTCGAGTTGTTTCAAACGTGTGGGGTTGTCCTGGTTGATTCAGGACATGGAGACCGTACTGCGCTATGACTGCCTCTAGGGCCTCGCCTCTGTCGTCGGTGCTCCTGCTGCACCACAGCGGTGATTTTGCGTTCGCATCCAGGCCGATGATGATCCTCTTGCCTCTGAGACACCGTAGTACCTTCTCCAACTGTTGCACGCCGACCTCGATGTTTCCTGTCGGCGGAAAGTACAGGCTTGCCGCGTACACCTCTGTTTCCCCGTCGCTTATCTGCACGCAGGAACAGTGTGTTGTGCAGAGTTCGGCGACCTCGAGGGGCGTTAGGGTCTCTGATTTTATCCCTACGGCCGCCATTGGCGGGTTGTGCTTCGACCCTCTGCAGGCGATCGCGACTCCTGTGCCGAATCCGGGTATTTTCCCATCGACGCTGTATGGTTCTTGCATTAATATTATGTCATCCCCATCGGCGTCCATTTGCGTCCGGATCTCATAAGGAGTTGTTTTGGATCGCTGCATGTTGTGCTGCAGGATCCTTATTTCCCTTTTCCTCCCAAGTCCTCTTCTGTCCCTGCGTTGCTCTTTATACATATTGCGTCCTTGCTATTATTGCTTCCAAGGCTTTCGTATACATTGGGCATTTCGCGTTGGAAGCTGCGTGGTCGCCCTTCCTCCCTGCTCTCTTGCAGTTTACGCAGGTGGCGTGCCCATCCTTATCTTTGCACTCTTTAGTGCTGTGCCCACTTTCTGCACAGTGCGCGCAGATTTCGTAGTTAACGCGGCAATATTTTGCCACGTGTCCGTATCCTTGACACTTGTAGCAGCGACTAATTGCTATGTAATCTTTAACTTTGCAGGCATTCCATGAGAGGAAGATCTTACCTTTCAATAGTTTCTCCCTTACCTGGGGGGGCACTTCGATGACCCAGTTCGTCTCCTCTTGATCCTTTCTGCCGGTCCTGAAGCAGAACTTGATGGCTGCAACGTCGTCCTCATTTAGTCTTTCTTGGTTCTGCTTCCTCATGCAGGCCAGGATCTCCTTCTCTGGAATGTCCCTCGGGACGTCGTAGATGATCATCCTGGGGGGTCTCCGCTGCGGCGTGCTAGCTTTTAGTCCAGCCTCCTTTAGTTTCGAGTTCTCGGTGAACTCTTTTAGGCTCTCCGGCTTCGTCGTCTCAACGGCTAGGCCGTTTCCCTTTATTTTCCGGACGGCCGTAACTTGGATTCCTCTCTTGCGGGGATTCACTAGGGTGAACACCGCGTCAAGTGCTTCTTCGCTCGTTTGAATCTCGCCGCCTTCTCTTTCCGGTCGAATTATGACCACATTTTTGGGCGGCTTGACCGCCGTCTGCTCGACCTTGTTGCTCGTTATCTTTACTTTTTCGGCATATGTCGGCTCCCTCTGTTCCTGCTGCGTCGTTCTCAAGACGGCTGTTTCTAGCCGCCTGGTTGCTTTGTTGACGGCGTTCATTATCGCCGTTTCCTTATTCTTCTCATCTCCGGCACTCTGCTCTAGCCTGCCTGTCAGGTAGCTATTATGGAGCAGTAGCTCGTCAACAATGCCCCTCATTTCTTTGAAGTGCCGTAGGATTACTGCGGCGTGTTCCTTGTTTATTTTCCTGGCCGAGTCTAAGCAGAACGCCGTGACCTTCCTCTCTATGTCACTGGCCTGTGCCTTTATATCGGGCACTTGCCGCTTATCCTCCCCGGCCAATCTCTCCTCATCTCTGGGGGGGTTGTTTCTCCCCAGGCTTGCTCTCATCGTCTTCTCTGGTATCCTCGGGCTTGGAGTGGCCTCGTTCTTTTCCATCTGTTTCCTCAGGGGTTGGAGGACCACTCTGGCCTCTGCGCCTGGCGACGAGTGCCCTAGCGTCGGCATCACCGGCTCCTTGCCGCTTCTTGCGGCTGCCGCTGCGGCTGTTCGCTTCCCGGTGGCTATGTCCAGCGGCGTATTGAATCCCCCTCGCGGACTTTCAGTTGGCGCTTTGTTCCCGCGAGCACTCCCGCGCTGAGTCCGGCGGCGTGCTCTTCACAGTTCAAAACCCCTGGGTTTGAATTTGAATTTGAATTTGCCGCCTAGCAGCGTGCTCTTGGTTCCCAAGATGCCCGGGCGGCGGCGCTTCGGTCGCTCGACCCAAGATGGCTGCCGCGCGTCCGCTAACCTATCCTCCCGCACGTGGCACTTTGTTTTGCTTTTCTCGCGCTTATTGCGGCAATTTCCACTAAACTTTCGGTGTGCACTATGTTTTTAGCACTCGCACTATCTATTATTTTAGTTTTCGTGCCCGAGATCTTCGATTTTCGCGTTTTTGTCCGCCACGTGGCCTAACCTCACTTCGCGCACGCGGCACTTTATTTGTTTTTCCTCGCTTATTGCGGCAATTTTCACTAAACTTTCGGTGTGCACTATGTTTTTTAGCACTCGCACTACCTATTATTTTAGTTTCGTGCCCGAGATCTTCGATTTACGCGTTTTTGTCCGCCACGTGGCCTAACCTCGCTTCGCACACGCGGCACTTTCTTTGCTTTTTCCGCGCTTATTGCGGAAATCTCCACTAATATTTTTGCATGCACTTTATTTTAAGCACTAACTCTGCCTATTGAATTATTTTTCGCTCCCGAGATCTTTGATTTTTCGGTTTTTCCTATCCGTCGCGTCAGCTAACCTCACTTTTCGCACGTGGCGATTTACATTAGCTTTTTTCGCTCTGAATTCGGCGATCTCCACGATTCTTTTTAACTACACGTTTTCCTCGGCACTCCCACTTTGCTTTAAGTTAATTTTTACGCCCGAACTTTTTAATTTGCCCGGTTTTTTCGTTTATAGACTGCGGAGCGACGTGCACGCGTCCGTCCCACTTGCCGCCATCTTGGAAACTAGTAGATAGGGACAAGTAGTATTGAGCGATTAGGGGCTCGACCGTTGGGCCGGCCACGCCATTCCCGGAGTATAGCACTCATACTGGCTTCGCTAGATGTTATTTATATCCTACTTTCTGACGTCCAATGCCCGGGGAACGGCGCGCATAGGTGGTCGGCGCGCGACTTGGAAAAACCCTGCCCTCTCCTTTCGGGTCAGTGGGCAAGTTGAACCTACCCTTTCGGGCGGCAGCTCGCTTAGCCGGCGCCGCGCGATGCGCGCATCGCGCAGCACCGTTACCAGCGGGGGCCACGGGGAGGCGGAGCTGCCAGCATATAGCTCGGTCCCAGCAGGTTGGCTTTGCAGCCGATTGTCCCTGCACCGTCACGGCACTCATTTGCGTGAGCGTCGCCTGCACTGACGGTCGCAGGTCTTATCTCCGGCTCGTGTTGGTTTTCTTGTCCTCTTATCCTTAGTTCTCTTCCTGTTCCCAGTGTTTTGTGTATTGTCCTGTCATGGGTCCTGTGTTTTCGTGCGTGTATCCCTTCTTCGCTGTTTTATCTTCTTCTTCTTCGTCTCCTTCCTGCTCCTCTACTATTGGGTGTCGCCGTCTTCTTCTTCGGAGAGTCCCTCTTCGTTGGTTTCTTCCTCTTGTTCCCGTCGTTGTACGGGCACGCACTGGGCCAGTCTTGGACTATGCCTTAGAGGCCGGCCTGCCTGCCCCTCCAGTTGCGTCGATCCTCTTCCTGGCAGTCGCCCTGGCTGCGTTGCGCCTCCCATTTCTCGTAGGGCGTTCCTTCTCTTCTCCTCCTTCGCTTGGAGTACTTTCCTTGCAAACTGACAGAAGTGGGGGTATACGTCTTTTGTTACGTACTCCCGCTTTTCTTCCGGCCAGCGCAGATCGAGTTCTCCCAGTGCATTTCGGAATTCCTGCCTTTCTTCATCGAAGATTGGACAGTCTTCTAAGATGTGATGGGCGGTTTCTATTTCGCCGCATTCACATGTGTCCAATTCGCTGAGGTTGAATGACTTGAGCTTACCGTTGAAATCCCCGTGGCCGCTAATGAACTGTGTCGTGTAGTGGTCGGGTCTCACCCAGCGGTTCTCCAGTCTGTCCTTGATGCTAGCAAAGTAGTCGAAGGTCGTCCTGCCCTTTGGCGTTGTTTGCCAGCGCTCTTGCCACTTATCTAACGCCTCGCCGACAATGGATTTCTCGTCGGGCGCTTCGTCGCGCCTCCTCTTCTTATTGTGGAGTCTTGCCCTGATTTCGACTAGGAGGTCAATAGGAATGACTCCGGCGATAACCTGCAGTGCCTCGGTTGACGTGGTTCTATAGGCCTTGGTCACTCGGAGGAGTGCCATCCTCTGTGACCTTATCAGCTTGCTCCTCGCTTTCCCTTTCAGTAGGTCGCTCCAGCCGGCTGCGGCGTATGTGGTTATCGGCTCGTACAGCCCTCTGTACAGAGTACGCATGGCCGCGTGTCCGAGTCCCCATTTCGCCTTGGCCACCCTCGCGAGGCTGTTGAAGAGTTTTTGACACTTACCTGTTATTGCCTCCACGTGCTTGTTGACTTTTAGCCCTCCTTCGAGGTGCACTCCGAGGTATTTGATTGCCTGCTCCATCCTTATATTCCTGCCGCTAATCTTAATAATCGGTGGCCTCTCCGCGTCCAGCTTACCTTTGACGAGCAGCATCTCCGTTTTCTGTGCCGATAACGTTAGCTTCATCCTGGTGCACCAGGTAGAGACTCGGGTAACTACCTCCTGTCCCTTTTCCTGGAGCTCGTTCCTCGTGTTGCCGGCAATTAGAATCACGATGTCGTCCGCGTACGCGATGGGTTCGCACACTGTCGCGTTTCCCGCTAGCTCAGCCAGCAGGTCATCAAATACGAGATTCCAGAAACTTGGTCCCAGTACCGATCCCTGCGGGCATCCTTTCGTGACGGGCTTGCTCACTGCTTCGTTTTTCCCAGCAATCTGTACGGTTCTTTCGGAGAAGTAGCTCCTTGTTAACCGGTACAGGTTGTCGGGGCATTCTCTTCTTTTGAGCTCGTGCAGCACGTTCGGCCACCAGACGTTGTCGAAGGCTCCTGATATATCGAGTGCTATTGCGAGGACGTACCTCTTCTCGCTCATTTGCTCGATTTTCTCGCGGAGCTTGATGATCGCGTCCACCGTCGATCTTCCGGGGCGAAAGCCATATTGTCTGTCGGAGGAGAGCGCGTGGTCGTGGAAGATAGGTGCCATCCTGGTGGCCATTAGCCTTTCTAGTAGCTTGCCTATCATGGAGAGCAGACAGATTGGCCTGTAGGATTTCGGATTGCTTCTGTCCCGATCCGGTCCCTTGGGGATGGTGATAACATTTGCGACCTTCCACCGTTTGGGGAATATTCCCCAGGCGAGGCAGCCGTTCATGAGCCTTAGGAGCTCCTGGTGTATTCTTCCCCAGGCCCGTTGGATTATTTCGACCTCAATCAGGTCGGGGCCTGGGCACTTCCCCTTCCTCAGCCGTTTCACGGCGTCACTGAGTTCCTCGAAGCTGAATTCAGGGGTGTCTTCTACGTTGGGGGGGTTTGTCGAGTTCCGCCTTATTTCCTTCTGCTCCTCCGTTTCGGTGTCTTCCTCGTCGTCGGGTAGAAGTGCGGACAACATCGCTGCCGCGGTCGTTCGCCAGTTGGAGGTATATCCGAGCGGCGTCTTCAGCGTCGATGTTGTTTCCTCTCCTCTGAGTTTCCTTGCGACTGTTTTGTAAGCGATGCCCCAAGGTTCCCTGTTACCCTCTTTGGTGACGAAGTCCTGCCAGCTCTGGATTTTTGCTCTTGCCAGCATCCTCTTATACTCCTTTCGTGTTGACCTGTACCGCAGCTTCTCCTGCTCCCTCGTAGCGGGGTCCCTGGCCCCCTGATACCTTCTTCTCGCCTGGTAGGTGTTTCTCTTTGCTCTGGTGAGCTCGGGCGTCCACCAGGGTACTGACCTGTAGTACCATTTCTTCTTTGGGATGGCGGTGTCGCAGGCACCTATCAGGGTTGCCTGGAGTTGCCCGGCCATTCTTTCGACGTCCTCTGCCTGCTGGAGGGTTGTTTCTTTGAGTGCCTCCATTTTCTCTGTGAGGGCACTCTGAAATACCTCCCAGTTGGCTTTTCGCGTGTTATAGCGTCTTTCCTGAAGCTGCGGTGTGGTGCTTCTCGTCCCGAAGTCGAGGAGCGTCTCCAGTATCCGGTGGTCACTGGAGGTACCATCTTCGCGTATCCTCCAGCCCTTTACAAGGAGTATTGCCTCTGGGCTCGCCATCGTCACGTCTATGTTTGATCGCCCTCGAGTTGTTTCAAACGTGTGGGGTTGTCCTGGTTGATTCAGGACATGGAGACCGTACTGCGCTATGACTGCCTCTAGGGCCTCGCCTCTGTCGTCGGTGCTCCTGCTGCACCACAGCGGTGATTTTGCGTTCGCATCCAGGCCGATGATGATCCTCTTGCCTCTGAGACACCGTAGTACCTTCTCCAACTGTTGCACGCCGACCTCGATGTTTCCTGTCGGCGGAAAGTACAGGCTTGCCGCGTACACCTCTGTTTCCCCGTCGCTTATCTGCACGCAGGAACAGTGTGTTGTGCAGAGTTCGGCGACCTCGAGGGGCGTTAGGGTCTCTGATTTTATCCCTACGGCCGCCATTGGCGGGTTGTGCTTCGACCCTCTGCAGGCGATCGCGACTCCTGTGCCGAATCCGGGTATTTTCCCATCGACGCTGTATGGTTCTTGCATTAATATTATGTCATCCCCATCGGCGTCCATTTGCGTCCGGATCTCGTAAGGAGTTGTTTTGGATCGCTGCATGTTGTGCTGCAGGATCCTTATTTCCCTTTTCCTCCCAAGTCCTCTTCTGTCCCTGCGTTGCTCTTTATACATATTGCGTCCTTGCTATTATTGCTTCCAAGGCTTTCGTATACATTGGGCATTTCGCGTTGGAAGCTGCGTGGTCGCCCTTCCTCCCTGCTCTCTTGCAGTTTACGCAGGTGGCGTGCCCATCCTTATCTTTGCACTCTTTAGTGCTGTGCCCACTTTCTGCACAGTGCGCGCAGATTTCGTAGTTAACGCGGCAATATTTTGCCACGTGTCCGTATCCTTGACACTTGTAGCAGCGACTAATTGCTATGTAATCTTTAACTTTGCAGGCATTCCATGAGAGGAAGATCTTACCTTTCAATAGTTTCTCCCTTACCTGGGGGGGCACTTCGATGACCCAGTTCGTCTCCTCTTGATCCTTTCTGCCGGTCCTGAAGCAGAACTTGATGGCTGCAACGTCGTCCTCATTTAGTCTTTCTTGGTTCTGCTTCCTCATGCAGGCCAGGATCTCCTTCTCTGGAATGTCCCTCGGGACGTCGTAGATGATCATCCTGGGGGGTCTCCGCTGCGGCGTGCTAGCTTTTAGTCCAGCCTCCTTTAGTTTCGAGTTCTCGGTGAACTCTTTTAGGCTCTCCGGCTTCGTCGTCTCAACGGCTAGGCCGTTTCCCTTTATTTTCCGGACGGCCGTAACTTGGATTCCTCTCTTGCGGGGATTCACTAGGGTGAACACCGCGTCAAGTGCTTCTTCGCTCGTTTGAATCTCGCCACCTTCTCTTTCCGGTCGAATTATGACCACATTTTTGGGCGGCTTGACCGCCGTCTGCTCGACCTTGTTGCTCGTTATCTTTACTTTTTCGGCATATGTCGGCTCCCTCTGTTCCTGCTGCGTCGTTCTCAAGACGGCTGTTTCTAGCCGCCTGGTTACTTTGTTGACGGCGTTCATTATCGCCGTTTCCTTATTCTTCTCATCTCCGGCACTCTGCTCTAGCCTGCCTGTCAGGTAGCTATTATGGAGCAGTAGCTCGTCAACAATGCCCCTCATTTCTTTGAAGTGCCGTAGGATTACTGCGGCGTGTTCCTTGTTTATTTTCCTGGCCGAGTCTAAGCAGAACGCCGTGACCTTCCTCTCTATGTCACTGGCCTGTGCCTTTATATCGGGCACTTGCCGCTTATCCTCCCCGGCCAATCTCTCCTCATCTCTGGGGGGGTTGTTTCTCCCCAGGCTTGCTCTCATCGTCTTCTCTGGTATCCTCGGGCTTGGAGTGGCCTCGTTCTTTTCCATCTGTTTCCTCAGGGGTTGGAGGACCACTCTGGCCTCTGCGCCTGGCGACGAGTGCCCTAGCGTCGGCATCACCGGCTCCTTGCCGCTTCTTGCGGCTGCCGCTGCGGCTGTTCGCTTCCCGGTGGCTATGTCCAGCGGCGTATTGAATCCCCCTCGCGGACTTTCAGTTGGCGCTTTGTTCCCGCGAGCACTCCCGCGCTGAGTCCGGCGGCGTGCTCTTCACAGTTCAAAACCCCTGGGTTTGAATTTGAATTTGAATTTGCCGCCTAGCAGCGTGCTCTTGGTTCCCAAGATGCCCGGGCGGCGGCGCTTCGGTCGCTCGACCCAAGATGGCTGCCGCGCGTCCGCTAACCTATCCTCCCGCACGTGGCACTTTGTTTTGCTTTTCTCGCGCTTATTGCGGCAATTTCCACTAAACTTTCGGTGTGCACTATGTTTTTAGCACTCGCACTATCTATTATTTTGGTTTTCGTGCCCGAGATCTTCGATTTTCGCGTTTTTGTCCGCCACGTGGCCTAACCTCACTTCGCGCACGCGGCACTTTCTTTTGTTTTTCCGCGCTTATTGCGGCAATTTTCACTAAACTTTCGGTGTGCACTATGTTTTTTAGCACTCGCACTACCTATTATTTTAGTTTCGTGCCCGAGATCTTCGATTTACGCGTTTTTGTCCGCCACGTGGCCTAACCTCGCTTCGCACACGCGGCACTTTCTTTGCTTTTTCCGCGCTTATTGCGGAAATCTCCACTAATATTTTTGCATGCACTTTATTTTAAGCACTAACTCTGCCTATTGAATTATTTTTCGCTCCCGAGATCTTTGATTTTTCGGTTTTTCCTATCCGTCGCGTCAGCTAACCTCACTTTTCGCACGTGGCGATTTACATTAGCTTTTTTCGCTCTGAATTCGGCGATCTCCACGATTCTTTTTAACTACACGTTTTCCTCGGCACTCCCACTTTGCTTTAAATTAATTTTTACGCCCGAACTTTTTAATTTGCCCGGTTTTTTCGTTTATAGACTGCGGAGCGACGTGCACGCGTCCGTCCCACTTGCCGCCATCTTGGAAAACTAGTAGATAGGGACATATATATATGCAATTTTTGGTAACGGGTACTTTCCCAGACTTTTTGTCCATACAGTAACCCGGGTCCCCTGGACCAATTGGGGTTGGGTAAACGCCCAACCATCGCGCAAGGCACACAGTGCCCTGCTTCCTGGATTAGCTAGGCCTGCAGGGGCTGTCGCTCGTCTCAGGTCGAACGGGGCCCTTTCTAAGCCCTACCGTCTACCGGGACGGTACCGGAGCAGTTGGGACGCTGCTCACACGCCGTAGACCATTCGGTGTAGGACGAACACCTTAACTCGGCCCTCTTGCCAGCATCTTGGCCATCAACCACTGCCACCACGAGTCCATACCCATTTTTGGCCGAGCAGAGGGGTCGCTACTCCCTCCGGGCTATAACTCGACCCGCCCGTGGTACCAGCCTAAGTCGCTGGTGGGACTATCGTGTGGATGTACGGCCACGTCACTACCGGCCCGGCGTCCTGCTAACCGAGCTCGGCAGACCCAGATGGGACTCACGTAAGCGGGGCTTACAGGGCGCCTACAAACCCTGAACTTTCCCCGACGGTCCCACCCTTGGCATCAGGATCGTGGGTGCGCTACTACCCAAGGCCCCTTGGAGAGAGTGAGGCTGCCTCTCTCCGCCGGCAACCTTCCTTGCGGTGTACATAGGGACTCACGTAACGGGACGCTTGTCCCGACGGTCCCCCTGGCTGCGGGAACGTGGGTTTGCCAGCCCCCATAGGCTCGCAAAGCGAGCCCTCCCTGCGGGAAGTAGATAGGGACAGAGGGAATCTCGTTAATCCATTCATGCGCGTCACTAATTAGATGACGAGGCATTTGGCTACCTTAAGAGAGTCATAGTTACTCCCGCCGTTTACCCGCGCTTTTTTGAATTTCTTCACGTTGACATTCAGAGCACTGGGCAGAAATCACATTGCGTCAACACCCTTGGGGGCCATCGCAATGCTTTGTTTTAATTAGACAGTCGGATTCCCCTAGTCCGTGCCAGTTCTGAGCTGAGCGTTGAATGGCGGCCGAAGAGAACGACCGCGACGGTAAAACCGCCACGGAAGCCTCGCAGCAAGGAAGATCCGCGGGAGGCCAAGGCACGGGACCGAGCTCGGATCCGGGGTGCGCGACGATATCCCCCCCGAGAGAGAGATACGCCGCGTCCCGTTCAGCTCGCCCAGGCCCGGCACGTCAGCCAAACCCGCTTCCCGA
>NW_026108968.1:5000-20000 GCF_024516045.1 Bombus affinis | reverse complement strand
GTGCCGTGTATGCGCGAACACTTCGAACAAAGCTATGAAACTCCAGTACGAGAGAAGGTGGTATTTTTTTTATCTCTATATGCGAAAATCGCCTCAAAGAGAAAAAAAAATAAAAATTCGAATAGAACGAGAACACTCTTTCCTTCCAGAGAAGCGTTTTAAGCATCGCGCCAAAGTGCCCTTTTCTTCGTACGTCGTATCATGTTCGAGCTAAGACTCACGCCAGACATCCTAAAACGATCGTCGGTGATTTTTAACGCCCGTCCTCAGTCTCTTACAGCCGTTTCTCTACTCTCGACAAATTCCAGCGGTTCCTTGTTTTCTGCCGGCACAGAGATCGAAACGGCAAAGTTTCTTTGCTCTGTACCGACGACGACGAAAACGCACGGGAACGCACGCAAGTGGAAAAGCGAGCGAGACGTACACTGTGGTGTGTTCGGGGACTGGACGACCGTCGACGTTAGGATGCGCGGTCCAGCGATAGACGCCGAAAAGGCATGGGATGACCAACACTCTCTGTTTTTCGAGTACTTGTAGCGCCGAATTGCCTTAAAAAAAATCACACGCGCGCACGACTATCACGTCGTACGCGCGTGTATACCTCGTCTTTAATTAAATCAAAGTTTCACTCCAGCCTCGCCAAAGGGGATCGTCTTCTTCCTCGTCTACGATCTCTTCTCCTGTACGTGTCCAGAGATTCTCTCTGGCATGACGACGACGACCATCCAACGACTTTGTAACGGACTCTCGTGCGCATCTTCGTCAGGTACGGAAACGTTGCGCAACACCTCGAGCTTGGTAAAACACCCGTAGCCGATCATAGACACGCGCTAGTTCGCACACGATTTCTACGATTTCCGACGAACGTGGCTTTGGGCCAGGGCCGGCGGGCAGAGAGATACGCGAACGACGGGGAAAATTCGTCCCGATACAAGTAACGCGTACTCTCCGATCTCCGCGCAACGCCTGGGGATCATCTCCCTAAGTCATCAGCGCTCGAAGAAATCACGTGTGCGTTCCCGGATCTACGGCTCTCTTTCGGGGATAAATTACAAGCACAGAGTATGTTAAACGCAACGACGACCCATCGATGCGACGGTCCTCGTCGTTGTCAGTCGCTCGCGCAGAGTATATCTCTACGCACGAAGAGACGGAGTGGGCATTAGATCCCTGGGGCTATTCGAGTAAAACGTCTTAAGAAAAGACGGTTGTACGGCAAAATTCCGCACCGTTACCAAGTTTACTTTTATCTGAGGCTGTTCTCCTTCTCTCCTCTCTCGACCGAGTTCCCATATTTGCTTTCTCTCAGTCTCGCCAAAATAATATTCATTTAAGACGACGTCGGGGGCGCGGACATCGTGCTCATCGAAAACCTGCAAACGTATGCAAATCTGCTGATATGAAAAAAAAATCGGTCACGAGGACAACACTACGTATATATATATGTCGGAGATGGAAAAACACCGGAACCTCTCCTTGGATTCTCGGGAATACCGTAATGTCGTAATTTAGATTAAACAAATGTCGCTCCGATTGTTCGAGGTTTATGATAGTGAGCTTGGGCTCGAGGCGACAACCAGTCGCCGAACGTAGCCGCGGTCAAGGGATGAACGTTTTATCTAACAAAGGCACAGAGTAACTCTATACCTCTCCTTTAAAGAAATAGCCGTAGCGACACGTGGCAGTAAATATTTCAAAGGTTTCTGTTCCGTGGCTCGCCACACGCAGATCCTATCCTTCGGGTAAGATGATCTCCAGATGTCAATATACCTCCGCAGTATGTTTAGCTAACTTGAGGACCCGCAATAAATCTTAAGATTTAGTCAAGCAAAGTTCTTCATTTAGACAAACAGTCCTTGTTGCAACTACGGGACGATAGGAGAAGCCTATCTTCCACGAACGATGCCCCCGTCAACAACCTCCCCTCAAGGGCGGCCAGCATCTCTTTCAAAACGCCGATATGGAGATCGACCAATTAGCAACAGCGCTAATTTCCCTCACCTTTGGAACGAAAGCTTTCTTTGACGAATCCGAGGATCTCATGTCCTTAGACCCACCCATTATAGTTTTCCTCGACGGCATCGTCGAGACGGAGAGTGACTATCCGGTACGATCTCGACGACGATTCAAGTAACTCTCGGATACGTAGTGATGGCCCCATGCATTAACATTGAGTACAACTTAGACGCTAAAGAAGAGTAGAGTTCGTCATCCCGTTGACCGTGGATTCGTTATTGAGCCTAAGATCATTGTCATTAGCTTCTCGAGTATCAAATTATCGCGATTACTTGTCCAATTCCAACATGGTCATGTTTGCACTAGTAAATATCTCCTCTATTGCATAGTGATCACGTCTAGTGTCAATAGGGATTCGTTTACGCCCTTAACCCTAACTCTAATCGTAACGCCAACCCGACATCAGAAGTGGGATCAGTGCCGATTATAACAGTGTTAGAACTTACGACCATCGTGCGCGAGTAACCCAGTCGCTAGTGCAAAATCGAGTGTGAAACCTAACAAGTTTTCGCTACCACGTTTTAACCCTTAAAATCGCACGTTCCGACCCCGCTGCACGGGGCGTAACTGTTAACCTGATTATGAAAGAAAACCATAATTTCAATAACGAGTGGCGAGTCGACTTCTACGTACTGGAAGCATCATCGGGTAGATCAAGTCATCTGGGTGAGTCGTTTCCATTTTTACTCCGATTCGGGAGCCGAGCGTTCACTAATTAAAGAGTCCGTGACCTCGAGATTTCTGGCAAAAGAATGACTGACATATTAGTAATGCGAGGAGCAGGAAATACTTGTATTAAACATACGCCTCCCATTTGTTCATCGTGTGTATTAATGATTTTTACATCGAAGATAATTTCTCATGTCCTTGCTGATAGTTATCTAAAATATGATATCGCGATTAGTTGTGGAACTCTAAGTCTGGGTTTTGACGTAACATTACACAAAATAGCCTCGCTATGTGTAAAACAAAAATAATTAATGTCTGTAAGGAAACCACTGCAAACGAGATCGTCGTTAATGAAGCTGACATTGATGTACATGGTAATAATAAAAGTCGATCAATTTCTCTTCTCGACAAATTCAAAGATTCATTCGTTACGGATTCCTTACGTATTCGCGTAAATACAGGCCGGTTAGAAATACGATTAATTGATCCTAACATCACCGTACGAGGAAGTCCTTATAGATTTAGCGAGGAGGACCGAAGAGCGGTACGTGAGAAAATAAGCGTTTTAATTAAAGCAAAGATCATAAGGCCTAGTAATTCGCCATTCGCGAGCCCTACGTAACTCGTGAAGAAGAACACGGCTCAGATAGATTATGAGTGGATCCCCGAGAACTAAATCAAAGTACCGTCGCGGATCGGTACCCTTTACTCCTTATTGCGGATCAAGTCGCGAGATTGCAAGAGGCGAGATATTTTATTAGCCTGGATATGGCCAGCGGGTTTCGCCAAATTCCTACTTATCCTAATTCAGCGGAGTATACAGCGTTCGTTACTCCCGACAGACAATATGAGTAGATAACGATGCCGTTTGAACTGAAAAATTGCGCCGTCCGTCTTTCGGAGGGCCATTCGCAAGGCCCTAGGCGACCTCGCTCATTCGTACGTTGTTATTTATTTCGATAACGTTCTAATTATTGCCGACTCGATAGATCAAGCTTTAGGAAGATTGAACACCGTATTAGATACCCTCGTAAAAGCAGGATTCTCTGTTAACATTGCGAACTGTTCTTTTCTAAAGACATCGGTGCTCTGTTTGAGATATGTAATTCATAACGAAGAAGTTCGTCCGAACCCGGGTAAAATACACACCTTAAGCTTTTTCCTGTGCCAACAGCCGTCACACAGTTCAGGCAGTTCATAGGGTTAGCTTCGTACTTCCGAAAGTTCATCCCTAAATTCTCACAGGTAATGAAACCCCTGTATGCGCTCATCTCGAATAACAGAAATATAACTTGGACAGATAGGCACGAGAAAATAAGACAACAGGCAGTTTCCGCCCTGACCGACGCGCCGGTGTTAATGATATTCGACCCCAATTACCCGATAGAACTACATACTGACGCTAGCTCGGAGAGAGTTACGGGGCGATTTTGACGCATCAAGTCGAAGGTAAAGGCAAAGTAATAGAGTATTACAGTAAAAGAACTACCCTCGCAGAATCTAGGTATAATTCCTACGAACTAGAGACGTTAGCAGTCGTAAACGCAGTCGAGCGTTTCCGTCACTATCTACATGGGCGGGAATTTCTTGTCGTCACGGATTGCGACTCGTCGAAAGCGTCGAGTAACAAAGTACATTTAAATGACAGGGACCATCGGTGAT
The DNA here is from genome assembly GCF_024516045.1 of Bombus affinis. Classification (NCBI taxonomy): domain Eukaryota; kingdom Metazoa; phylum Arthropoda; class Insecta; order Hymenoptera; family Apidae; genus Bombus; species Bombus affinis. The sequence goes on along the minus strand of NW_026108968.1, from coordinate 15,653 downwards.
GGGCCTACTTGCAGACTTTTGTTTTTTGACATTATGTATCTGGAAAGTAAACGGACAGCCCACGTAGATTTCTTCTCGCGAAACCCCGTAGATTTAGACCACCGTAAAATTGATAAAATTGCGGAGAAAGAAATCAATCTGGCCGAAATATCGGAATACTGGCGATTAGCCGAACAACGTCGTGATTCTCAAACCTTGGGAATCGTCAAGAAATTGCAAAACGATGAGCTCGCGGAAGACATCGCGAATACATACGAATTACGGTCCGGTACTCTTTACCGTAGGATACAAAGAAAAGGCAGGACTCTCTGTTTACCTATAGTCCTAAGAGGTTTTAGATAGTCCGTTATTAACTATGTGCACCAGTCAATTATGCACTTAGGTTGGGAGAAAACGCTCGAGAGACTGTACGAGTATTACTGGTTCGAAGGGATGGCGAAGTACGTTCGCCGATTCATTGAGAACTGTCATGCTTGTCAAGTTTCGAAAGCTAGTTCAGGTAAGATACAAGCCGAACTACATCCTATACCTAAGACCAGCATACCCTGGCATACGGTCCACATGGACATAACAGGCAAGTTGAGTGGTAAAAGCGATTCAAAGGAGTACGTCATTGTTTTGATCGATGTGTTCACTAAATTCGTATACCTGCATCGTACTCGTAAGATAGATTTCCGTAACACCATTAAAGCGCTTAAACCCGCTATATTTTATTCGGAAGTCCCTGCCGGATAATAGCAGATCAGGAAAGATGTTCTAAAGGTAATGAATTTCGAGAATTCTGCGAAAGCAAACGAATTAAAGTTCACCCGACAGCGACCGATGATAGAGCCAATAGACAGGTAGAGCGTGTTATGCGTACATTGAAAATACGTTCACGACAGTAGAAACGACCGGGCGGCCGTGGCAAGACGCGATTGGGGAAATACAGCTAGCGTTGAACTGCACCACCAACCGCGTGACTAATTCGAGCCCTTTACAACTACTAATCGGTAGAACAGCGAGACCGTACGACCTATTACTACCCGACAATATCGAAGAAAAGGAAGTCGATATCCCTGATGTAAGACAGCAGGCTGTATAGAACATAGAGAGTAAAGCCCAGTACAACAAAGAAAGTTTTGATAGAAACAAAGCTAAAGTGGTTAGGTTTAACCTCGGCGATTTCGTACTACGCAAAAAATGAGAAAAGAAACCAAACCAAGCTAGAGCCAAAATTCAAGGGTCCATTCGTAATAACCGAGATTTTGGAACGAGATAGATATATTTTAAAAACGCTAGACGGCAAACGATCGTATAAAAACAGTCACGACAGATTAAGAAAAATGCCGGACAGTCGCGTTCCCGCTGAGTTGGACGTCGGTAGTGACGGCAATAACAGTGACCACGACGACATGAGCACCTCGATCTCGGAAGATCCTTAGCACAAAGACCGTAGCACCTTACGGAGTACGTTATGAAGCTTGGTAAATGGGCAAGTGATGTGTTCACGCGCACCATGAGCTATAGAGTTATGAAGCTTGGTAAATGGGCAAGTGATGTGTTCACGCGCACCATGAGCTATAGAGTTATGAAGCTTGGTAAATGGGCAAGTGATGTGTTCACGCGCACCATGAGTTATAGAGTTATGAAGCTTGGTAAAGGGGCAAGTGATGTGTTCACGCGCACCATGAGCTATAGTGTTATGAAGCTCGACTAAGGGGCAAGTGATGTGTTCACGCGCACCATGAGCTATAGTGTTACGAAGTTTGGTGCGGTCGTGCGATCTAGAAAAACGAGATCCATTGGGGTGCGAAATCGAGACTGGTCCATTTCGCCGTTATGACCCGACTGATAACCCACAGGATGCAACTAGCACTTCCAATACTAATTACAACGTTACTAATTCATGTGCTCTTCTATTCCTTTTGTTGTCAAACCTCCGAACAAAATTTTGTTGTTACACCGGACCCTCAGCTTATTTAGACATTAAGTTAAATTGTAGACATGCTAATTGTACCGAACCTAATGTTAGAAAGACTCAATCTTGTAGCTGCACCCGAGGACGTGTGATAGTCAGAATGGCCGTGTCGGAGATGGAAAAACACCGGAACCTCTCCTTGGATTCTCGGGAATACCGTAATGTCGTAATTTAGATTAAACAAATGTCGCTCCGATTGTTCGAGGTTTATGATAGTGAGCTTGGGCTCGAGGCGACAACCAGTCGCCGAACGTAGCCGCGGTCAAGGGATGAACGTTTTATCTAACAAAGGCACAGAGTAACTCTATACCTCTCCTTTAAAGAAATAGCCGTAGCGACACGTGGCAGTAAATATTTCAAAGGTTTCTGTTCCGTGGCTCGCCACACGCAGATCCTATCCTTCGGGTAAGATGATCTCCAGATGTCAATATACCTCCGCAGTATGTTTAGCTAACTTGAGGACCCGCAATAAATCTTAAGATTTAGTCAAGCAAAGTTCTTCATTTAGACAAACAGTCCTTGTTGCAACTACGGGACGATAGGAGAAGCCTATCTTCCACGAACGATGCCCCCGTCAACAACCTCCCCTCAAGGGCGGCCAGCATCTCTTTCAAAACGCCGATATGGAGATCGACCAATTAGCAACAGCGCTAATTTCCCTCACCTTTGGAACGAAAGCTTTCTTTGACGAATCCGAGGATCTCATGTCCTTAGACCCACCCATTATAGTTTTCCTCGACGGCATCGTCGAGACGGAGAGTGACTATCCGGTACGATCTCGACGACGATTCAAGTAACTCTCGGATACGTAGTGATGGCCCCATGCATTAACATTGAGTACAACTTAGACGCTAAAGAAGAGTAGAGTTCGTCATCCCGTTGACCGTGGATTCGTTATTGAGCCTAAGATCATTGTCATTAGCTTCTCGAGTATCAAATTATCGCGATTACTTGTCCAATTCCAACATGGTCATGTTTGCACTAGTAAATATCTCCTCTATTGCATAGTGATCACGTCTAGTGTCAATAGGGATTCGTTTACGCCCTTAACCCTAACTCTAATCGTAACGCCAACCCGACATATATATATATATATATATAATATATTCGATAACCGACACGAAGCGGTGCATAAGCGGGCGGTCGTACGAAAGGACGACTCACGACGCCGCTAGCACTCACGCAGGTCCGTGACGGTTCTCTCCGCTCTTATTCGTATCCTTCTTCGTGCGCTTCCTCCGACTCTGAAACGTTCTACGTATCGTAAGAACGACGGCGGGTTGTCGAAGGCACCAAGGGACAGAGAGAGACAGAGGTAGAGTTTCGTAGTGTCTCCCGTGAACACGATAGTTTATATATCGAGCATGCGTACGAATTGCACGGTCTCGACACGACCGCGACGAACGCCGACGAGCGTCCAACAATCGCTCGTACGTCGCGTACGTTCTCTCGCGTCCGCTCTTGTTCGTATCCTTCTTCGTGCGCTTCCTCCGACTCTGAAACGTTCTACGTATCGTAAGAACGACGGCGGGTTGTCGAAGGCACCAAGGGACAGAGAGAGACAGATAGAGAGGAACGACACGCAACGCAAGCAGTCTTAGGTTTACGTGAGCAACCCTCAGCCAGGCGTGGTCCAGGAATTGTATCCGTGGACCGCAATGTGCGTTCGAAATGTCGATGTTCATGTGTCCTGCAGTTCACACGTTGACGCGCAATTAGCTGCGTTCTTCATCGACCCACGAGCCAAGTGATCCACCGTTCAGGGTAATCTTTTCATATATTTTTTAAAACTCTTGTACTCCATGTACTCTTAATACTCGGTTCGAGCGAAGCCGAGATCCGACACGACCGACCAACGGGAATCGGACGCGCAGAAGTCGCCGGAAGATCGACGACACGAAAACGTTCGAAAATGAAATCCGACGAACGCGCGAAGATACGCGCGTCCGCCGGCCGGGCGAAAAGTACATTATGATATATAACAACCATCGAGATCGAAGCTCCGTTCGTCAGGAAACGACGGGGATATAACACCCGATTCTGAATCCTCTGTGCAGCACACGATCTCGCGAAGAAATACGCACGGTGGCTAGCCCATATATATATATATGTGTGTGTGTGTATATATAATACGATATGCATTCCTCTCGTCCAATTATTCAAGAAAAAGAGCGTGCGCCTCCATCGTTCGGGTGATGTAAAGATTCGATGGGACTCGCGCGACCCTCGGCCTCGAGCGGTCTTTCCTCCCAATATCCAGAAGCCGAGCTTTGAAAAAACTCTAGCGACGGCACGGGTGTCCGACTCACGACATCGAGGCTTCGAAGTCGGCGATCTCCTCCGAACGGATGGCGATCGCGACGACTCAAAGCGTGAAAAATCGACGAAAGAGAACACATCTCCGTTCAGGTGATTGTTTTTTTTAAAAAATAAAAAAATTCGATGGGACTCGCATCCATCTACCTCGCGCGGTCTTTCTTCCCAATATCCAGAAGCCGAGCTTTGAAAAAACTTCAGCGACGGCACGGGTGTCCGACTCACGACAACGAGGATAGACAGCCTGCGGTCCCCTCTGAACGGGTTATATGCGACGAACTAGACGAAACTTTAGTCGTTCAGGTGGTATAAAAAAAAAAAATTCGATGGGACGCACGCGCAGCCGTCGTCCTCGAGCGGTCTTTCTTCCCAATATCCAGAAGCCGAGCTTTGAAAAAACTCTAGCGACGGCACGGGTGTCCGACTCACGACATCGAGGGTAGACAGCCTGCGGTCCCCTCTGAACCAACTTCGGCTAGACTAGTTACGAATCGTTGCTACGCATCGTCATCATAGTCATCGTCATCATCATCATTATCATAGCGGGCCAACATCCACGCAATGCGTTTTCGTTCTAGGTTACCCGATCCACGAGTATGTTACAAGTGGTTTCGTTATTTCGAACAAAACGACATACGAAGAACACACGCCCTATGGGTAGGAAGCACGTTTCGAGAACGACCGAGAGCGGTGAAAGAGACGAAAGGTCGACGCGCATAAGGTATCCATGGATCTTCGAAGAGAACCTTCGAAGATATGTCGGTATCCTTTCTACATGCGCGACTCGCTACTCGTACTTTCGCTCTCGTCGACTCGTTTTAGTCGCTTCGTTCGATCCCAAAGAGGAGTCTTCGATGTCCCGTTGCTAGGAGGAGAGCAAACGCAACACAGACCACGAAACATAGAAGAGAATAGGCGAGCATGATCTCTCCGACACGAGGCACTTTAGAGATTTTGTTATTCGTTTGTACGGTCTCCACGACGCAAAAAAAAAAATACGAGATCGTGGCGGCGGGTCTTTCTGTATACGGCCTCACGCAAGCGCCTCGATCTCATTTCTCTTTACGGGTGGTTTCCATTCGTAATTTTTCGTTCGATATTCGTGTCAAAGTTTAATTTTCGAAAGCTCAAGTTCCCATTTATAGTTTTATTATAAAATCATAATATTCGCAGACGGCGGGTCTTTCTGTGTACGACCTCACGCAGGCGCCTCGAATTCGTTTATGTATGTATATATATATATATATATATATATATATGTATCTCTTCATCCCGATGATCGAGAGAGAGTGCCACCTTCTCTTCATATAGTTTCGTAGCTGGAGGGTCGTCTCCTCCTTATGTCTTTTCATCATTTTGCCAACGGAGTAAGCCACGCTCCGGGCGAATTTAACTGTTCTTTGTTAAAGTATATAGCTTGTTGATACGTCGTATATACTTTGGTTCGTCGATATAGGAGGAGTACGGCTCCTTACCGACTTATACAGTTTCGTATTTTTCAAGTGTTCAAGTCAAATTCTTTAAGTTTTTGTGTTATATCGTTAATGATCCTTCCGCAGGTTCACCTACGGAAACCTTGTTACGACTTTTACTTCCTCTAAATGATCAAGTTTGGTCATCTTCCCGGTAACATCGGCAATGCTTATCACATTGGCCGCGCACCAGTCCGAAGACCTCACTAAATCATTCAATCGGTAGTAGCGACGGGCGGTGTGTACAAAGGGCAGGGACGTAATCAACGCGAGCTTATGACTCGCGCTTACTGGGAATTCCTCGTTCATGGGGAATAATTGCAAGCCCCAATCCCTAGCACGAAGGAGGTTCAGCGGGTTACCCGGGCCTTTCGGCCAGGGAAAACACGCTGATTCCTTCAGTGTAGCGCGCGTGCGGCCCAGAACATCTAAGGGCATCACAGACCTGTTATTGCTCAATCTCGTGCGGCTAGAAGCCGCCTGTTCCTCTAAGAAGATTTGTTTGTACGTTGGTAGTAAAAACCCACCGACCGAAGCCGGGGGCCTTCGAGATACCATAAGTTACGTCTATTTAGCAGGCTAGAGTCTCGTTCGTTATCGGAATTAACCAGACAAATCGCTCCACCAACTAAGAACGGCCATGCACCACCACCCACCGAATCAAGAAAGAGCTATCAATCTGTCAATCCTTCCGGTGTCCGGGCCTGGTGAGGTTTCCCGTGTTGAGTCAAATTAAGCCGCAGGCTCCACTCCTGGTGGTGCCCTTCCGTCAATTCCTTTAAGTTTCAGCTTTGCAACCATACTTCCCCCGGAACCCAAAAGCTTTGGTTTCCCGGAAGCTGCCCGCCGAGTCATCGGAGGAACTTCGGCGGATCGCTGGCTGGCATCGTTTATGGTTAGAACTAGGGCGGTATCTGATCGCCTTCGAACCTCTAACTTTCGTTCTTGATTAATGAAAACATTTTTGGCAAATGCTTTCGCTTCTGTCCGTCTTGCGACGATCCAAGAATTTCACCTCTAACGTCGCAATACGAATGCCCCCATCTGTCCCTATTAATCATTACCTCGGGGCTCCGAAAACCAACAAAATAGAACCGAGGTCCTATTCCATTATTCCATGCACACAGTATTCAGGCGAAGGTAGCCTGCTTTAAGCACTCTAATTTGTTCAAAGTAAACGTATCGGCCCACCTCGACACTCAGTGAAGAGCACCGCGATGGGATATTAGTTGGACCGCCCGCGAGGAGCTAAGCCCACCGATAGGACGTACCACATAATGCCAGTTAAACACCGCGAGCGGTGAACCGACACTGTGACACACAGATTCAACTACGAGCTTTTTAACCGCAACAACTTTAATATACGCTATTGGAGCTGGAATTACCGCGGCTGCTGGCACCAGACTTGCCCTCCAATTGGTCCTCGTTAAAGGATTTAAAGTGTACTCATTCCGATTACGGGGCCTCGGATGAGTCCCGTATCGTTATTTTTCGTCACTACCTCCCCGTGCCGGGAGTGGGTAATTTGCGCGCCTGCTGCCTTCCTTGGATGTGGTAGCTGTTTCTCAGGCTCCCTCTCCGGAATCGAACCCTGATTCCCCGTTACCCGTTACAACCATGGTAGGCGCAGAACCTACCATCGACAGTTGATAAGGCAGACATTTGAAAGATGCGTCGCCGGTGCTAGATGACCATGCGATCAGCACAAAGTTATTCAGAGTCACCAAAACAAACGATGGACGGACAGACGAGCCATCCGCCACCGATTGGTTTTGATCTAATAAAAGCATTCCTACCATCTCTGGTCGGAATCTGTTTGCATGTATTAGCTCTAGAATTACCACAGTTATCCAAGTAAATGTAGGTATGATCTAAGAAACCATAACTGATTTAATGAGCCATTCGCGGTTTCACCTTAATGCGGCATGTACTGAGACATGCATGGCTTAATCTTTGAGACAAGCATATGACTACTGGCAGGATCAACCAGGGATCTTATAATATATTCCCAAAAACCAGCATTTTCGTTTAAAAGTTCTCTCTGTGTCGTAGGTGGGACGTAAGCACCGTACGACGAGACTTTTCATTTTATATATATATGTAATATGACTTAGAGAGCAACGTTCCATGGTTCAGTAACAACGTCACTCAGCCACTTTAATTCTCCTCCTCTCTCACCATCATATATCGATACAAAGATTCATACTTCACAGAATTATTTCTGTTTGTAACTTTTCTCCTCCAACTTCTCTCGTAGAATATAACTTAGCGGTAAAGCACGTATACGCATGCTGGACATACCGTAAGAATATTCTTTTATAAGCTTCAACACCTCTGTAGAGACGCGTTACCAGAAGATAACGCACTCTACAGAACGCCAAAAGGACCATCGTGCAGCTACAAATAGCTTACAACCGATGGTCTCTGCAAGAATGGCTACTCCGTAAGTACAAGCACACACGCATCCAACTTTTGTCAAATACGTGCACACAGGTCACCAGCTTCCCGACTAAGGGGAAGCTTGCCACGTTAACGGTCATTACGTCCTAGACTTCGACCCGCGGCGCAGCAGTGTAGAGAAAAAACCAGTACGAGAACGGAGGAACAGTCGAGAAATAGCGTAAAATACACTAAGACTCGAGGAGCGGTGACTGAATTCTCAACCGAGGCCGTAGAATAGCCACGCGCCCAGCGCTGTTCCGACCGAACCGTCCGGCTCGACGCTTCTCTTATAGATACCAAGGGGCCGGCCGGAAGGCCGGCGCCGGTCGGGCTAGCGGCCGCGCGCTTATGGTGCAAAACCTCCGTAGCAACGTACCGTTCGGAAGGGACGCTGGAACTTAGTCGCTCGCACGTTCAATAACTACTATATAAAGGCGATATCCAACCATCGAAATATTTTACCACAAGCATTATTAACATATTATAAATGCATTTTTACCAAAAAATTAATTTTTTTTTTCACCGAAAAATTGCATCAGTAAACATACAGTTTTATCGACTATGGACGAAAAATAACTTTATAATCGATTAAAACACGTTAAAATAACACGAAATATGTAAAAAGATATATACCTTGTAACATTAATTAACGAAAAAATTGCAAAAATATCCCAGTCGTATCAGTCCGACGGAAGCTAATTTTTCAAAAAATTCGACAAAAATGTTTAATCCGATTGTATTTAATAGAGATATAACGATCCCTGTCAAAAAAATTATACCTTATAACGCTTTTTAACGAAATAACTCGAAATAACCATTTCGGACTTTTCGCACCGGCCGAACTTCTTCAAAGTCCCAACGTCCCGTCGCATAGTTCCGTTTCTAGAAAACGTTCCAGCGACCAAATAAACGCTTAATCCCGACGTAAAACGTCGAGATACGTCCATTTGTGCAAAAATATTCCTACCTTGTAACACTTTTAAGCGAGATAACTCGAAAAAACGTGTTCGATACGGAAATTTTTCAAAGTCCCAACGAAAAAATCGAAACTTTGTAGAAGGTCTTGGGGACGACATAAACGCTTAATCCCGACGTAAAACGTCGAGATACGTCGATTTATGCAAAAATATTCCTACCTTGTAACACTTTTAAGCGAGATAACTCGAAAAAACCTTTTCGGTCTTTTCGCACCGGCCGAACTTCTTCAAAGTCCCAACGTCCCGTCGCATAGTTCCGTTTCTAGAAAACGTTCCAGCGACCAAATAAACGCTTAATCCCGACGTAAAACGTCGAGATACGTCCATTTATGCAAAAATATTCCTACCTTGTAACACTTTTAAGCGAGATAACTCGAAAAAACCTTTTCGGTCCTTTCGCACCGGCCGAACTTCTTCAAAGTCCCAACGTCCCGTCGCATAGTTCCGTTTCTAGAAAACGTTCCAGCGACCAAATAAACGCTTAATCCCGACGTAAAACGTCGAGATACGTCCATTTATGCAAATATATTCCTACCTTGTAACACTTTTAAGCGAGATAACTCGAAAAAACCTTTTCGGTCTTTTCGCACCGGCCGAACTTCTTCAAAGTCCCAACGTCCCGTCGCATAGTTCCGTTTCTAGAAAACGTTCCAGCGACCAAATAAACGCTTAATCCCGACGTAAAACGTCGAGATACGTCCATTTATGCAAATATATTCCTACCTTGTAACACTTTTAAGCGAGATAACTCGAAAAAACCTTTTCGGTCTTTTCGCACCGGCCGAACTTCTTCAAAGTCCCAACGTCCCGTCGCATAGTTCCGTTTCTAGAAAACGTTCCAGCGACCAAATAAACGCTTAATCCCGACGTAAAACGTCGAGATACGTCCATTTATGCAAATATATTCCTACCTTGTAACACTTTTAAGCGAGATAACTCGAAAAAACCTTTTCGGTCTTTTCGCACCGGCCGAACTTCTTCAAAGTCCCAACGTCCCGTCGCATAGTTCCGTTTCTAGAAAACGTTCCAGCGACCAAATAAACGCTTAATCCCGACGTAAAACGTCGAGATACGTCCATTTATGCAAATATATTCCTACCTTGTAACACTTTTAAGCGAGATAACTCGAAAAAACCTTTTCGGTCTTTTCGCACCGGCCGAACTTCTTCAAAGTCCCAACGTCCCGTCGCATAGTTCCGTTTCTAGAAAACGTTCCACCGACCAAATAAACGCTTAATCCCGACGTAAAACGTCGAGATACGTCCATTTATGCAAAAATATTCCTACCTTGTAACACTTTTAAGCGAGATAACTCGAAAAAACGTGTTCGATACGGAAATTTTTCCATGTCCCAATGTGCAATTCGAAACTTTTTAGAACGTTTCAAGAACAAAATTAACGCTTAATCCCGATGTATTTAATTAGAATATATCGATTTATGCCAGAATATACGTACCTTATAACGCTTATTATGGAATTAATGCGA
>NW_026108967.1:0-160695 GCF_024516045.1 Bombus affinis | reverse complement strand
ACGTTATATAGTACATCATTATGACGTGTAACGTTATATACTATTACGTTATAGCGTATAACGTTATATAGCATTAAGTTATAACGTATAACGTTATATAGTAATACGTTATAACGTGTAACGTTATATACTATTACGTTATAGCGTATAACGTTATATAGTATTATGTTATAACGTATAACGTTATATAGTATTACAATATAACGTATAACGTTATGTAGTATTACGTTATAGCATATAACGTTATATAGTACATCATTATGACGTATAACGTTATATTGTATTATGTTATAACGTAAAACGTTATATAGTATTACGTTATAACGTATAACGTTATATAGTAATACGTTATAACGTATAACGTAATATAGTATTACGTTATAGCGTATAACGTTATATAGTATTACGTTATAACGTATAACGTTATATAGTAATACGTTATAACGTGTAACGTTATATACTATTACGTTATAGCGTATAACGTTATATAGTATTATGTTATAACGTATAACGTTATATAGTATTACGTTATAACGTACAACGTTATATAGTATTACGTTATAACGTATAACGTTATATAGTATTACGTTATAACGTATAACGTTATATAGTATTACGATATAACGTATAACGTTATATAGTATTACGTTATAGCATATGACCTTATATAGTACATCATTATGACGTATAACGTTATATAGTATTATGTTATAACGTATAACGTTATATAATATTACGTTATAACGTATAACGTGATATAGTATTACGTTATAGCATATAACGTTATATAGTACATCATTATGACGTATAACGTTATATAGTATTATGTTATAACGTAAAACGTTATATAGTATTACGTTATAACGTATAACGTTATATAGTAATACGTTATAGCATATAACGTTATATAGTACATCATTATGACGTATAACGTTATATAGTATTATGTTATAACGTAAAACGTTATATGGTATTACGTTATAACGTATAACGTTATATAGTAATACGTTATAACGTGTAACGTTATATACTATTACGTTATAGCGCATAACGTTATATAGTATTGTGTTATAACGTATAACGTTATATAGTATTACGTTATAGCGTATAACGTTATATAGTATTACGTTATAACGTATAACGTTATGTAGTAATACGTTATAACGTGTAACGTTATATAATATTACGTTATAGCGTATAACGTTATATAGTATTATGTTATAACGTATAACGATATATAGTATTACGTTATAACGTATAACGTTATATAGTATTACGTTATAACGTATAACGTTATATAGTATTACGTTATAGCGTATAACGTTATATAGTACATCATTATGACGCATAACGTTATATAGTATTATGTTAAGACATATAACGTTATATAGTATTACGTTATAACGTATAACGTTATATAGTAATACGTTATAACGTGTAACGTTATATACTATTGCGTTATAGCGTATAACGTTATATAGTATTATGTTATACCGTATAACGTTATATAGTATTACGTTATAACGTACAACGTTATATAGTATTACGTTATAACGTATAACGTTATATAGTATAACGTTATAGCATATAACGTTATATAGTACATCATTATGACGTATAACGTTATATAGTATTATGTTATAACGTATAACGTTATATAATATTACGTTATAACGTATAACGTGACATAGTATTACGTTATAGCATATAACGTTATATAGTACATCATTATGACGTATAACGTTATATAGTATTATGTTATAACGTAAAACGTTATATAGTATTACGTTAAAACGTAAAACGCTATATAGTATTACGTTATAACGTATAACGTTATATTGTAATACGTTATAACGTATAACGTTATATAGAATTACGTTATAGCGTATGACGTTATATAGTATTACGTTATAACGTATAACGTTATATAGTAATACGTTATAACGTATAACGTTATATTGTATTACGTTATAACTTATATCGTTATATAGTATTATGTTATAACGTATAACGGTATATAGTACATCATTATGACGTATAACGTTATATAGTATTATGTTATAACGTATAACGTTATATATTATTACGTTATAACCTATAACGTTATATAGTATTACGTTATAACGTATAACGTTATATAGTATTATGTTATAACGTATAACGGTATATAGTATTACGTTATATCGTATAACGTTATATACTATTACGTTATAGCGTATAACGTTATATAGTAATGCGTTATAACGTATAACGTTATATAGTATTACGTTATAACGTATAACTTTATATAGTATTACGTTATAGCATATAACGTTATATAGTACATCATTATGACGTGTAACGTTATATACTATTACGTTATAGCGTATAACGTTATATAGTAATGCGTTATAACGTATAACGTTATATAGTATTACGTTATAACGTATAACGTTATATAGTATTACGTTATAACGTATAACGTTATATAGTATTACGTTATAACGTATAACGTTATATAGTATTACGTTATAGCATATAACGTTATATAGTACATCATTATGACGTGTAACGTTATATACTATTACGTTATAGCGTATAACGTTATATAGTAATGCGTTATAACGTATAACGTTATATAGTATTACGTTATAACGTATAACGTTATATAGTATTACGTTATAACGTATAACGTTATATAGTATTACGTTATAGCATATAACGTTATATAGTACATCATTATGACGTATAACGTTATATAGTATTACGTTATAGCATATAACGTTATATAGTACATCATTATGACGTGTAACGTTATATACTATTACGTTATAGCGTATAACGTTATATAGTAATGCGTTATAACGTATAACGTTATATAGTATTACGTTATAACGTATAACGTTATATAGTAATACGTTGTAACGTATAACGTTATATACTATTACGTTATAGCGTATAACGTTAAATAGTAATGCGTTATAACGTATAACGTTATATAGTATTACGTTATAACGTATAACGTTATATAGTATTACGTTATAACGTATAACGTTATACAGTATTACGTTATAACGTATAACGTTATATAGTATTACGTTATAGCATATAACGTTATATAGTACATCATTATGACGTGTAACGTTATATACTATTACGTTATAGCGTATAACGTTATATAGTAATGCGTTATAACGTATAACGTTATATAGTAATACGTTATAATGTGTAACGTTATACACTATTACGTTATAGCGTATAACGTTATATAGTACATCATTATGACGTGTAACGTTATATACTATTACGTTATAGCGTATAACGTTATATAGTAATGCGTTATAACGTATAACGTTATATAGTATTACGTTATAACGTATAACGTTATATAGTATTACGTTATAACGTATAACGTTATATAGTATTACGTTATAGCATATAACGTTATATAGTACATCATTATGACGTATAACGTTATATAGTATTATGTTATAACGTATAACGTTATATAATATTACGTTATAACGTATAACGTGATATAGTATTACGTTATAGCATATAACGTTATATAGTACATCATTAAGACGTATAACGTTATATAGTATTATGTTATAACGTAAAACGTTATATAGTATTACGTTATAACGTAAAACGTTATATAGTATTACGTTATAACGTAAAACGTTATATAGTATTACGTTATAACGTATAACGTTATATAGTAATACGTTATAACGTATAACGTTATATAGAATTACGTTATAGCGTATAACGTTATATAGTATTATGTTATAACGTATAACGGTATATAGTATTACGTTATATCGTATAACGTTATATACTATTACGTTATAGCGTATAACGTTATATAGTATTACGTTATAGCATATAACCTTATATAGTACATCATTATGACGTGTAACGATATATACTATTACGTTATAGCGTATAACGTTATATAGTATTACGTTATAACGTATAACGTTATATAGTAATACGTTATAACGTGTAACGTTATATACTATTACGTTATAGCGTATAACGTTATATACTATTACGTTATAGCGTATAACGTTATATAGTATTACGTTATAGCATATAACGTTATATAGTACATCATTATGACGTGTAACGTTATATACTATTACGTTATTGCGTATAACGTTATATAGTATTACGTTATAACGTATAACGTTATATAGTAATACGTTATAACGTGTAACGTTATATACTATTACGTTATAGCGTATAACGTTATATAGTATTATGTTATAACGTATAACGTTATATAGTATTACAATATAACGTATAACGTTATATAGTATTACGTTATAGCATATAACGTTATATAGTACATCATTATGACGTATAACGTTATATTGTATTATGTTATAACGTAAAACGTTATATAGTATTACGTTATAACGTATAACGTTATATAGTAATACGATATAACGTATAACGTAATATAGTATTACGTTATAGCGTATAACGTTATATAGTATTACGTTATAACGTATAACGTTATATAGTAATACGTTATAACGTGTAACGTTATATACTATTACGTTATAGGGTATAAAGTTATATAGTATTATGTTATAACGTGTAACGTTAAATAGTATTACGTTATAACGTGTAACGTTATATAGTATTACGTTATAGCATATAACGTTATATAGTACATCATTATGACGTATAACGTTATATTGTATTATGTTATAACGTAAAACGTTATATAGTATTACGTTATAACGTATAACGTTATATAGTATTACGTTATAACGTATAACGTTATATACTATTACGTTATAGCGTATAACGTTATATAGTATTATGTTATAACGTATAACGTTATATAGTATTACGTTACAACGTATAACGTTATATAGTATTACGTTATAGCATATAACGTTATATAGTACATCATTATGACGTATAACGTTATATTGTATTATGTTATAACGTATAACGTTATATAGTATTACGTTATAACGTATAACGTTATATAGTATTACGTTATAGCATATAACGTTATATAGTATTACGTTACAACGTATAACGTTATATAGTATTACGTTATAGCATATAACGTTATATAGTACATCATTATGACGTATAACGTTATATAGTATTATGTAATAACGTATAACGTTATATAATATTACGTTATAACGTATAACGTGATATAGTATTACGTTATAGCATATAACGTTATATAGTACATCATTATGACGTATAACGTTATATAGTATTATGTTATAACGTAAAACGTTATATAGTATTACGTTATAAACGTAAAACGTTATATAGTATTACGTTATAACGTATAACGTTATATAGTAATACGTTATAACGTATAACGTTATATAGTATTATGTTATAACGTATAACGGTATATAGTATTACGTTATATCGTATAACGTTATATACTATTACGTTATAGCGTATAACGTTATATAGTATTACGTTATAGCATATAACCTTATATAGTACATCATTATGACGTGTAACGTTATATACTATTACGTTATAGCGTATAACGTTATATAGTATTACGTTATAACGTATAACGTTATATAGTAATACGTTATAACGTGTAACGTTATATACTATTACGTTATAGCGTATAACGTTATATACTATTACGTTATAGCGTATAACGTTATATAGTATTACGTTATAGCATATAACGTTATATAGTACATCATTATGACGTGTAACGTTATATACTATTACGTTATAGCGTATAACGTTATATAGTATTACGTTATAACGTATAACGATATAGTAATACGTTATAACGTGTTACGTTATATACTATTACGTTATAGCGTATAACGTTATATAGTATTATGTTATAACGTATAACGTTATATAGTATTACGTTATAGCATATAACGTTATATAGTACATCATTATGACGTATAACGTTATATCGTATTATGTTATAACGTAAAACGTTATATAGTATTACGTTATAGCATATAACGTTATATAGTACATCATTATGACGTATAACGTTATATTGTATTATGTTATAACGTAAAACGTTATATAGTATTACGTTATAGCATATAACGTTATATAGTACATCATTATGACGTATAACGTTATATAGTATTACGTTATAACGTATAACGTTATATAGTATTACGTTATAACGTATAACGTTATATAGTATTACGTTATAGCATATAACGTTATATAGTACAACATTATGACGTATAACGTTATATAGTATTATGTTATAACGTATAACGTTATATAGTATTACGTTACAACGTATAACGTTATATAGTATTACGTTATAGCATATAACGTTATATAGTATATCATTATGACGTATGACGTTATATAGTATTATGTTATAACGTAAAACGTTATATAGTATTACGTTATAACGTATAACGTTATATAGTAATACGTTATAACGTATAACGTTATGTAGTATTACGTTATAGTGTATAACGTTATCTAGTATTACGTTATAGCATATAACGTTATATAGTACATCATTATGACGTATAACGTTATATTGTATTATGCTATAACGTAAAACGTTATATAGTATTACGTTATAACGTATAACGTTATATAGTAATACGTTATAACGTATAACGTTATATAGTATTACGTTATAGCATATAACGTTATATAGTACATCATTATGACGTATAACGTTATATTTTATTATGTTATAACGTAAAACGTTATATAGTATTACGTTATAACGTATAACGTTATATAGTAATACGTTATAACGTATAACGTAATATAGTATTACGTTATAGCGTATAACGTTATATAGTATTACGTTATAACGTATAACGTTATGTAGTAATACGTTATAACGTGTAACGTTATATACTATTACGTTATAGCGTATAACGTTATATAGTATTATGTTATAACGTATAACGATATATAGTATTACGTTATAACGTATAACGTTATATAGTATTACGTTATAACGTATAACGTTATATAGTATTACGTTATAGCATATAACGTTATATAGTACATCATTATGACGCATAACGTTATATAGTATTATCTTATCACATATAACGTTATATAGTATTACGTTATAACGTATAACGTTATATAGTAATACGTTATAACGTGTAACGTTATATACTATTGCGTTATAGCGTATAACGTTATATAGTATTATGTTATAACGTATAACGTTATATAGTATTACGTTATAGCGTATAACGTTATATAGTATTACGTTATAACGTATAACGTTATGTAGTAATACGTTATAACGTGTAACGTTATATACTATTACGTTATAGCGTATAACGTTATATAGTATTATGTTATAACGTATAACGATATATAGTATTACGTTATAACGTATAACGTTATATAGTATTACGTTATAACGTATAACGTTATATAGTATTACGTAATAGCATATAACGTTATATAGTACATCATTATGACGCATAACGTTATATAGTATTATGTTATAACATATAACGTTATATAGTATTACGTTATAACGTATAACGTTATATAGTATTATGTTATAACGTATAACGATATATAGTATTACGTTATAACGTATAACGTTATATAGTATTACGTTATAACGTATAACGTTATATAGTATTACGTAATAGCATATAACGTTATATAGTACATCATTATGACGTATAACGTATAACGTTATATAATATTACGTTATAACGTATAACGTGATATAGTATTACGTTATAGCATATAACGTTATATAGTACATCATTATGACGTATAACGTTATATAGTATTATGTTATAACGTAAAACGTTATATAGTATTACGTTATAACGTAAAACGTTATATAGTATTACGTTATAACGTATAACGTTATATAGTAACACGTTATAACGTATAACGTTATATAGAATTACGTTATAGCGTATAACGTTATATAGTATTACGTTATAACGTATAACGTTATATAGTAATACGTTATAACGTATAACGTTATATTGTATTACGTTATAACTTATATCGTTATATAGTATTATGTTATAACGTATAACGGTATATAGTACATCATTATGACGTATAACGTTATATAGTATTATGTTATAACGTATAACGTTATATATTATTACGTTATAACCTATAACGTTATATAGTATTACGTTATAACGTATAACGTTATATAGTATTATGTTATAACGTATAACGGTATATAGTATTACGTTATATCGTATAACGTTATATACTATTACGTTATAGCGTATAACGTTATATAGTATTACGTTATAGCATATAACCTTATATAGTACATCATTATGACGTGTAACGTTATATACTATTACGTTATAACGTATAACGTTATATAGTAATACGTTATAACGTGTAACGTTATATACTATTACGTTATAGCGTATAACGTTATATACTATTACGTTATAGCGTATAACGTTATATACTATTACGTTATAGCGTATAACGTTATATAGTATTACGTTATAGCATATAACCTTATATAGTACATCATTATGACGTGTAACGTTATATACTATTACGTTATAACGTATAACGTTATATAGTAATACGTTATAACGTATAACGTTATATAGTAATACGTTATAACGTGTAACGTTATATACTATTACGTTATAGCGTATAACGTTATATACTATTACGTTATAGCGTATAACGTTATATAGTATTACGTTATAGCATATAACGTTATATAGTACATCATTATGACGTGTGACGTTATATACTATTACGTTATAGCGTATAACGTTATATAGTATTACGTTATAACGTATAACGTTATATAGTAATACGTTATAACGTGTAACGTTATATACTATTACGTTATAGCGTATAACGTTATATAGTATTATGTTATAACGTATAACGTTATATAGTATTACAATATAACGTATAACGTTATGTAGTATTACGTTATAGCATATAACGTTATATAGTACATCATTATGACGTATAACGTTATATTGTATTATGTTATAACGTAAAACGTTATATAGTATTACGTTATAACGTATAACGTTATATAGTAATACGATATAACGTATAACGTAATATAGTATTACGTTATAGCGTATAACGTTATATAGTATTACGTTATAACGTATAACGTTATATAGTAATACGTTATAACGTGTAACGTTATATACTATTACGTTATAGCGTATAACGTTATATAGTATTATGTTATAACGTATAACGATATATAGTATTACGTTATAACGTATAACATTATATAGTATTACGTTATAACGTATAACGTTATATAGTATTACGTTATAGCATATAACGTTATATCGTACATCATTATGACGTATAACGTTATATAGTATTATGTTATAACATATAACGTTATATAGTATTACGTTATGACGTATAACGTTATATAGTAATACGTTATAACGTGTAACGTTATATACTATTACGTTATAGCGTATAACGTTATATAGTATTACGTTATAGCGTATAACGTTATATAGTAATACGTTATAACGTGTAACGTTGTATACTATTACGTTATAGCGTATAACGTTATATAGTATTACGTTATAACGCATAACGTTATATAGTAATACGTTATAACGTATAACGTTATATTGTATTACGTTATAACTTATATCGTTATATAGTATTATGTTATAACGTATAACGGTATATAGTACATCATTATGACGTATAACGTTATATAGTATTATGTTATAACGTATATCGTTATATATTATTACGTTATATCCTATAACGTTATATAGTATTACGTTATAACGTATAACGTTATATAGTATTATGTTATAACGTATAACGGTATATGGTATTACGTTATATCGTATAACGTTATATACTATTACGTTATAGCGTATAACGTTATTTAGTATTACGTTATAGCATATAACGTTATATAGTACATCATTATGACGTGTAACGTTATATACTATTACGTTATAGCGTATAACGTTATATAGCATTAAGTTATAACGTATAACGTTATATAGTAATACGTTATAACGTGTAACGTTATATACTATTACGTTATAGCGTATAACGTTATATAGTATTATGTTATAACGTATAACGTTATATAGTATTACAATATAACGTATAACGTTATGTAGTATTACGTTATAGCATATAACGTTATATAGTACATCATTATGACGTATAACGTTATATTGTATTATGTTATAACGTAAAACGTTATATAGTATTACGTTATAACGTATAACGTTATATAGTAATACGTTATAACGTATAACGTAATATAGTATTACGTTATAGCGTATAACGTTATATAGTATTACGTTATAACGTATAACGTTATATAGTAATACGTTATAACGTGTAACGTTATATACTATTACGTTATAGCGTATAACGTTATATAGTATTATGTTATAACGTATAACGTTATATAGTATTACGTTATAACGTACAACGTTATATAGTATTACGTTATAACGTATAACGTTATATAGTATTACGTTATAACGTATAACGTTATATAGTATTACGATATAACGTATAACGTTATATAGTATTACGTTATAGCATATGACCTTATATAGTACATCATTATGACGTATAACGTTATATAGTATTATGTTATAACGTATAACGTTATATAATATTACGTTATAACGTATAACGTGATATAGTATTACGTTATAGCATATAACGTTATATAGTACATCATTATGACGTATAACGTTATATAGTATTATGTTATAACGTAAAACGTTATATAGTATTACGTTATAACGTATAACGTTATATAGTAATACGTTATAGCATATAACGTTATATAGTACATCATTATGACGTATAACGTTATATAGTATTATGTTATAACGTAAAACGTTATATGGTATTACGTTATAACGTATAACGTTATATAGTAATACGTTATAACGTGTAACGTTATATACTATTACGTTATAACGTATAACGTTATGTAGTAATACGTTATAACGTGTAACGTTATATAATATTACGTTATAGCGTATAACGTTATATAGTATTACGTTATAACGTATAACGTTATAAAGTAATACGTTATAACGTGTAACGTTATATACTATTGCGTTATAGCGTATAACGTTATATAGTATTATGTTATACCGTATAACGTTATATAGTATTACGTTATAACGTACAACGTTATATAGTATTACGTTATAACGTATAACGTTATATAGTATTACGTTATAGCATATAACGTTATATAGTACATCATTATGACGTATAACGTTATATAGTATTATGTTATAACGTATAACGTTATATAATATTACGTTATAACGTATAACGTGACATAGTATTACGTTATAGCATATAACGTTATATAGTACATCATTATGACGTATAACGTTATATAGTATTATGTTATAACGTAAAACGTTATATAGTATTACGTTAAAACGTAAAACGCTATATAGTATTACGTTATAACGTATAACGTTATATTGTAATACGTTATAACGTATAACGTTATATAGAATTACGTTATAGCGTATGACGTTATATAGTATTACGTTATAACGTATAACGTTATATAGTAATACGTTATAACGTATAACGTTATATTGTATTACGTTATAACTTATATCGTTATATAGTATTATGTTATAACGTATAACGGTATATAGTACATCATTATGACGTATAACGTTATATAGTATTATGTTATAACGTATAACGTTATATATTATTACGTTATAACCTATAACGTTATATAGTATTACGTTATAACGTATAACGTTATATAGTATTATGTTATAACGTATAACGGTATATAGTATTACGTTATATCGTATAACGTTATATACTATTACGTTATAGCGTATAACGTTATATAGTATTACGTTATAGCATATAACCTTATATAGTACATCATTATGACGTGTAACGTTATATACTATTACGTTATAGCGTATAACGTTATATAGTATTACGTTATAACGTATAACGTTATATAGTAATACGTTATAACGTGTAACGTTATATACTATTACGTTATAGCGTATAACGATATATACTATTACGTTATAGCGTATAACGTTATATAGTATTACGTTATAGCATATAACGTTATATAGTACATCATTCTGACGTGTAACGTTATATACTATTACGTTATAGCGTATAACGTTATATAGTATTACGTTATAACGTATAACGTTATATAGTAATACGTTATAACGTGTAACGTTATATACTATTACGTTATAGCGTATAACGTTATATAGTATTATGTTATAACGTATAACGTTATGTAGTATTACAATATAACGTATAACGTTATGTAGTATTACGTTATAGCATATAACGTTATATAGTACATCATTATAACGTGTAACGTTATATACTATTACGTTATAGCGTATAACGATATATAGTATTATGTTATAACGTATAACGTTATGTAGTATTACAATATAACGTATAACGTTATGTAGTATTACGTTATAGCATATAACGTTATATAGTACATCATTATGACGTGTAACGTTATATACTATTACGTTATAGCGTATAACGTTATATAGTATTATGTTATAACGTATAACGATATATAGTATTACGTTATAACGTATAACATTATATAGTATTACGTTATAACGTATAACGTAATATAGTATAACGTTATAGCATATAACGTTATATCGTACATCATTATGACGTATAACATTATATAGTATTATGTTATAACATATAACGTTATATAGTATTACGTTATGACGTCTAACGTTATATAGTAATACGTTATAACGTGTAACGTTATATACTATTACGTTATAGCGTATAACGTTATATAGTATTATGTTATAACGTATAACGTTATTTAGTATTACGTTATAACGTACAACGTTATATAGTATTACGTTATAACGTATAACGTTATATAGTATTACGTTATAACGTATAACGTTATATAGTATTACGTTATAACGTATAACGTTATATAGTACATCATTATGACGTATAACGTTATATACTATTATGTTATAACGTAAAACGTTATATAGTATTATGTTATAACGTATAACGTTATATATTATTACGTTATAACCTATAACGTTATATAGTATTACGTTATAACGTATAACGTTATATAGTATTATGTTATAACGTATAACGGTATATAGTATTACGTTATATCGTATAACGTTATATACTATTACGTTATAGCGTATAACGTTATATAGTATTACGTTATAGCATATAACCTTATATAGTACATCATTATGACGTGTAACGTTATATACTATTACGTTATAGCGTATAACGTTATATAGTATTACGTTATAACGTATAACGTTATATAGTAATACGTTATAACGTGTAACGTTATATACTATTACGTTATAGCGTATAACGATATATACTATTACGTTATAGCGTATAACGTTATATAGTATTACGTTATAGCATATAACGTTATATAGTACATCATTCTGACGTGTAACGTTATATACTATTACGTTATAGCGTATAACGTTATATAGTATTACGTTATAACGTATAACGTTATATAGTAATACGTTATAACGTGTAACGTTATATACTATTACGTTATAGCGTATAACGTTATATAGTATTATGTTATAACGTATAACGTTATGTAGTATTACAATATAACGTATAACGTTATGTAGTATTACGTTATAGCATATAACGTTATATAGTACATCATTATAACGTGTAACGTTATATACTATTACGTTATAGCGTATAACGATATATAGTATTATGTTATAACGTATAACGTTATGTAGTATTACAATATAACGTATAACGTTATGTAGTATTACGTTATAGCATATAACGTTATATAGTACATCATTATGACGTGTAACGTTATATACTATTACGTTATAGCGTATAACGTTATATAGTATTATGTTATAACGTATAACGATATATAGTATTACGTTATAACGTATAACATTATATAGTATTACGTTATAACGTATAACGTAATATAGTATAACGTTATAGCATATAACGTTATATCGTACATCATTATGACGTATAACATTATATAGTATTATGTTATAACATATAACGTTATATAGTATTACGTTATGACGTCTAACGTTATATAGTAATACGTTATAACGTGTAACGTTATATACTATTACGTTATAGCGTATAACGTTATATAGTATTATGTTATAACGTATAACGTTATTTAGTATTACGTTATAACGTACAACGTTATATAGTATTACGTTATAACGTATAACGTTATATAGTATTACGTTATAACGTATAACGTTATATAGTATTACGTTATAACGTATAACGTTATATAGTACATCATTATGACGTATAACGTTATATACTATTATGTTATAACGTAAAACGTTATATAGTATTACGTTATAACGTATAACGTTATATAGTATTACGTTATAACGTATAACGTTATATAGTAATACGTTATAACGTGTAACGTTATATACTATTACGTTATAACGTATAACGTTATATAGTAATACGTTATAGCGTATAACGTTATATAGTAATACGTTATAACGTACAACGTTATATAGTATTACGTTATAACGTATAACGTTATATAGTATTACGTTATAACGTATAACGTTATATAGTAATACGTTATAACGTGTAACGTTATATACTATTACGTTATAGCGTATAACGTTATATACTATTACGTTATAGCGTATAACGTTATGTAGTATTACAATATAACGTATAACGTTATGTAGTATTACGTTATAGCATATAACGTTATATAGTACATCATTATAACGTGTAACGTTATATACTATTACGTTATAGCGTATAACGTTATATAGTATTATGTTATAACGTATAACGTTATGTAGTATTACAATATAACGTATAACGTTATGTAGTATTACGTTATAGCATATAACGTTATATAGTACATCATTATGACGTGTAACGTTATATACTATTACGTTATAGCGTATAACGTTATATAGTATTATGTTATAACGTATAACGATATATAGTATTACGTTATAACGTATAACATTATATAGTATTACGTTATAACGTATAACGTTATATAGTATTACGTTATAGCATATAACGTTATATCGTACATCATTATGACGTATAACGTTATATAGTATTATGTTATAACATATAACGTTATATAGTATTACGTTATGACGTATAACGTTATATAGTAATACGTTATAACGTGTAACGTTATATACTATTACGTTATAGCGTATAACGTTATATAGTATTATGTTATAACGTATAACGTTATATAGTATTACGTTATAACGTACAACGTTATATAGTATTACGTTATAACGTATAACGTTATATACTATTACGTTATAGCGTATAACGTTATATAGTATTACGTTATAGCATATAACCTTATATAGTACATCATTATGACGTGTAACGTTATATACTATTACGTTATAGCGTATAACGTTATATAGTATTACGTTATAACGTATAACGTTATATAGTAATACGTTATAACGTGTAACGTTATATACTATTACGTTATAGCGTATAACGATATATACTATTACGTTATAGCGTATAACGTTATATAGTATTACGTTATAGCATATAACGTTATATAGTACATCATTCTGACGTGTAACGTTATATACTATTACGTTATAGCGTATAACGTTATATAGTATTACGTTATAACGTATAACGTTATATAGTAATACGTTATAACGTGTAACGTTATATACTATTACGTTATAGCGTATAACGTTATATAGTATTATGTTATAACGTATAACGTTATGTAGTATTACAATATAACGTATAACGTTATGTAGTATTACGTTATAGCATATAACGTTATATAGTACATCATTATAACGTGTAACGTTATATACTATTACGTTATAGCGTATAACGATATATAGTATTATGTTATAACGTATAACGTTATGTAGTATTACAATATAACGTATAACGTTATGTAGTATTACGTTATAGCATATAACGTTATATAGTACATCATTATGACGTGTAACGTTATATACTATTACGTTATAGCGTATAACGTTATATAGTATTATGTTATAACGTATAACGATATATAGTATTACGTTATAACGTATAACATTATATAGTATTACGTTATAACGTATAACGTAATATAGTATAACGTTATAGCATATAACGTTATATCGTACATCATTATGAAATATAACATTATATAGTATTATGTTATAACATATAACGTTATATAGTATTACGTTATGACGTATAACGTTATATAGTAATACGTTATAACGTGTAACGTTATATACTATTACGTTATAGCGTATAACGTTATATAGTATTATGTTATAACGTATAACGTTATATAGTATTACGTTATAACGTACAACGTTATATAGTATTACGTTATAACGTATAACGTTATATAGTATTACGTTATAACGTATAACGTTATATAGTATTACGTTATAACGTATAACGTTATATAGTACATCATTATGACGTATAACGTTATATACTATTATGTTATAACGTAAAACGTTATATAGTATTACGTTATAACGTATAACGTTATATAGTATTACGTTATAACGTATAACGTTATATAGTAATACGTTATAACGTGTAACGTTATATACTATTACGTTATAACGTATAACGTTATATAGTAATACGTTATAGCGTATAACGTTATATAGTAATACGTTATAACGTACAACGTTATATAGTATTACGTTATAACGTATAACGTTATATAGTATTACGTTATAACGTATAACGTTATATAGTAATACGTTATAACGTGTAACGTTATATACTATTACGTTATAGCGTATAACGTTATATACTATTACGTTATAGCGTATAACGTTATGTAGTATTACAATATAACGTATAACGTTATGTAGTATTACGTTATAGCATATAACGTTATATAGTACATCATTATAACGTGTAACGTTATATACTATTACGTTATAGCGTATAACGTTATATAGTATTATGTTATAACGTATAACGTTATGTAGTATTACAATATAACGTATAACGTTATGTAGTATTACGTTATAGCATATAACGTTATATAGTACATCATTATGACGTGTAACGTTATATACTCTTACGTTATAGCGTATAACATTATATAGTATTATGTTATAACGTATAACGATATATAGTATTACGTTATAACGTATAACATTATATAGTATTACGTTATAACGTATAACGTTATATAGTATTACGTTATAGCATATAACGTTATATCGTACATCATTATGACGTATAACGTTATATAGTATTATGTTATAACATATAACGTTATATAGTATTACGTTATGACGTATAACGTTATATAGTAATACGTTATAACGTGTAACGTTATATACTATTACGTTATAGCGTATAACGTTATATAGTATTATGTTATAACGTATAACGTTATATAGTATTACGTTATAACGTACAACGTTATATAGTATTACGTTATAACGTATAACGTTATATACTATTACGTTATAGCGTATAACGTTATATAGTATTACGTTATAGCATATAACCTTATATAGTACATCATTATGACGTGTAACGTTATATACTATTACGTTATAGCGTATAACGTTATATAGTATTACGTTATAACGTATAACGTTATATAGTAATACGTTATAACGTGTAACGTTATATACTATTACGTTATAGTGTATAACGTTATATACTATTACGTTATAGCGTATAACGTTATATAGTATTACGTTATAGCATATAACGTTATATAGTACATCATTATGACGTGTAACGTTATATACTATTACGTTATAGCGTATAACGTTATATAGTATTACGTTATAACGTATAACGTTATATAGTAATACGTTATAACGTGTAACGTTATATACTATTACGTTATAGCGTATAACGTTATATAGTATTATGTTATAACGTATAACGTTATGTAGTATTACAATATAACGTATAACGTTATGTAGTATTACGTTATAGCATATAACGTTATATAGTACATCATTATAACGTGTAACGTTATATACTATTACGTTATAGCGTATAACGATATATAGTATTATGTTATAACGTATAACGTTATGTAGTATTACAATATAACGTATAACGTTATGTAGTATTACGTTATAGCATATAACGTTATATAGTACATCATTATGACGTGTAACCTTATATACTATTACGTTATAGCGTATAACGTTATATAGTATTATGTTATAACGTATAACGATATATAGTATTACGTTATAACGTATAACATTATATAGTATTACGTTATAACGTATAACGTAATATAGTATTACGTTATAGCATATAACGTTATATCGTACATCATTATGACGTATAACGTTATATAGTATTATGTTATAACATATAACGTTATATAGTATTACGTTATGACGTATAACGTTATATAGTAATACGTTATAACGTGTAACGTTATATACTATTACGTTATAGCGTATAACGTTATATAGTATTATGTTATAACGTATAACGTTATATAGTATTACGTTATAACGTACAACGTTATATAGTATTACGTTATAACGTATAACGTTATATAGTATTACGTTATAACGTATAACGTTATATAGTATTACGTTATAACGTATAACGTTATATAGTATTACGTTATAACGTATAACGTTATATAGTAATACGTTATAACGTGTAACGTTATATACTATTACGTTATAGCGTATAACGTTATATAGTATTACGTTATAGCGTATAACGTTATATAGTAATACGTTATAACGTACAACGTTATATAGTATTACGTTATAACGTATAACGTTATATAGTATTACGTTATAACGTATAACGTTATATAGTAATACGTTATAACGTGTAACGTTATATACTATTACGTTATAGCGTATAACGTTATATACTATTACGTTATAGCGTATAACGTTATATAGTATTACGTTATAGCATATAACGTTATATAGTACATCATTATGACGTGTAACGTTATATACTATTACGTTATAGCGTATAACGTTATATAGTATTACGTTATAACGTATAACGTTATATAGTAATACGTTATAACGTGTAACGTTATATACTATTACGTTATAGCGTATAACGTTATATAGTATTATGTTATAACGTATAACGTTATGTAGTATTACAATATAACGTATAACGTTATGTAGTATTACGTTATAGCATATAACGTTATATAGTACATCATTATAACGTGTAACGTTATATACTATTACGTTATAGCGTATAACGTTATATAGTATTATGTTATAACGTATAACGTTATGTAGTATTACAATATAACGTATAACGTTATGTAGTATTACGTTATAGCATATAACGTTATATAGTACATCATTATGACGTGTAACGTTATATACTATTACGTTATAGCGTATAACGTTATATAGTATTATGTTATAACGTATAACGATATATAGTATTACGTTATAACGTATAACATTATATAGTATTACGTTATAACGTATAACGTTATATAGTATTACGTTATAGCACATAACGTTATATCGTACATCATTATGACGTATAACGTTATATAGTATTATGTTATAACATATAACGTTATATAGTATTACGTTATGACGTATAACGTTATATAGTAATACGTTATAACGTGTAACGTTATATACTATTACGTTATAGCGTATAACGTTATATAGTATTATGTTATAACGTATAACGGTATATAGTACATCATTATGACGTATAACGTTATATAGTATTACGTTATAGCATATAACGTTATATCGTACATCATTATGACGTATAACGTTATATAGTATTATGTTATAGCGTATAACGTTATATAGTATTACGTTATAACGTATAACGTTATGTAGTAATACGTTATAACGTGTAACGTTATATAATATTACGTTATAGCGTATAACGTTATATAGTATTATGTTATAACGTATAACGGTATATAGTATTACGTTATAACGTATAACGTTATATAGTATTACGTTATAACGTATAACGTTATATAGTATTACGTTATAGCATATAACGTTATATAGTACATCATTATGACGCATAACGTTATATAGTATTATGTTATAACATATAACGTTATATAGTATTACGTTATAACGTATAACGTTATATAGTAATACGTTATAACGTGTAACGTTATATACTATTGCGTTATAGCGTATAACGTTATATAGTATTATGTTATAACGTATAACGTTATATAGTAATACGTTATAACGTATAACGTTATATAGTATTACGTTATAGCATATAACGTTATATAGTACATCATTATGACGCATAACGTTATATAGTATTATGTTATAACATATAACGTTATATAGTATTACGTTATAACGTATAACGTTATATAGTAATACGTTATAACGTATAACGTTATATAGAATTACGTTATAGCGTATGACGTTATATAGTATTACGTTATAACGTATAACGTTATATAGTAATACGTTATAACGTATAACGTTATATTGTATTACGTTATAACTTATATCGTTATATAGTATTATGTTATAACGTATAACGGTATATAGTACATCATTATGACGTATAACGTTATATAGTATTATGTTACAACGTATAACGTTATATATTATTACGTTATAACCTATAACGTTATATAGTATTACGTTATAACGTATAACGTTATATAGTATTATGTTATAACGTATAACGGCATATAGTATTACGTTATATCGTATAACGTTATATACTATTACGTTATAGCGTATAACGTTATATAGTATTACGTTATAGCATATAACCTTATATAGTACATCATTATGACGTGTAACGTTATATACTATTACGTTATAGCGTATAACGTTAAATAGTATTACGTTATAACGTATAACGTTATATAGTAATACGTTATAACGTGTAACGTTATATACTATTACGTTATAGCGTATAACGTTATATACTATTACGTTATGGCGTATAACGTTATATAGTATTACGTTATAGCATATAACGTTATATAGTACATCATTATGACGTGTAACGTTATATACTATTACGTTATAGCGTATAACGTTATATAGTATTATGTTATAACGTATAACGATATATAGTATTACGTTATAACGTATAACATTATATAGTATTACGTTATAACGTATAACGTTATATAGTATTACGTTATAGCATATAACGTTATATCGTACATCATTATGACGTATAACGTTATATAGTATTATGTTATAACATATAACGTTATATAGTATTACGTTATGACGTATAACGTTATATAGTAATACGTTATAATGTGTAACGTTATATACTATTACGTTATAGCGTATAACGTTATATAGTATTATGTTATAACGTATAACGTTATATAGTATTACGTTATAACGTACAACGTTATATAGTATTACGTTATAACGTATAACGTTATATACTATTACGTTATAGCGTATAACGTTATATAGTATTACGTTATAGCATATAACCTTATATAGTATTACGTTATAACGTATAACGTTATATAGTAATACGTTATAACGTGTAACGTTATATACTATTACGTTATAACGTATAACGTTATATAGTAATACGTTATAGCGTATAACGTTATATAGTAATACGTTATAACGTACAACGTTATATAGTATTACGTTATAACGTATAACGTTATATAGTATTACGTTATAACGTATAACGTTATATAGTAATACGTTATAACGTGTAACGTTATATACTATTACGTTATAGCGTATAACGTTATATACTATTACGTTATAGCGTATAACGTTATGTAGTATTACAATATAACGTATAACGTTATGTAGTATTACGTTATAGCATATAACGTTATATAGTACATCATTATAACGTGTAACGTTATATACTATTACGTTATAGCGTATAACGTTATATAGTATTATGTTATAACGTATAACGTTATGTAGTATTACAATATAACGTATAACGTTATGTAGTATTACGTTATAGCATATAACGTTATATAGTACATCATTATGACGTGTAACGTTATATACTATTACGTTATAGCGTATAACGTTATATAGTATTATGTTATAACGTATAACGATATATAGTATTACGTTATAACGTATAACATTATATAGTATTACGTTATAACGTATAACGTTATATAGTATTACGTTATAGCATATAACGTTATATCGTACATCATTATGACGTATAACGTTATATAGTATTATGTTATAACATATAACGTTATATAGTATTACGTTATGACGTATAACGTTATATAGTAATACGTTATAACGTGTAACGTTATATACTATTACGTTATAGCGTATAACGTTATATAGTATTATGTTATAACGTATAACGTTATATAGTATTACGTTATAACGTACAACGTTATATAGTATTACGTTATAACGTATAACGTTATATACTATTACGTTATAGCGTATAACGTTATATAGTATTACGTTATAGCATATAACCTTATATAGTACATCATTATGACGTGTAACGTTATATACTATTACGTTATAGCGTATAACGTTATATAGTATTACGTTATAACGTATAACGTTATATAGTAATACGTTATAACGTGTAACGTTATATACTATTACGTTATAGTGTATAACGTTATATACTATTACGTTATAGCGTATAACGTTATATAGTATTACGTTATAGCATATAACGTTATATAGTACATCATTATGACGTGTAACGTTATATACTATTACGTTATAGCGTATAACGTTATATAGTATTACGTTATAGCATATAACCTTATATAGTACATCATTATGACGTGTAACGTTATATACTATTACGTTATAACGTATAACGTTATGTAGTATTACAATATAACGTATAACGTTATGTAGTATTACGTTATAGCATATAACGTTATATAGTACATCATTATAACGTGTAACGTTATATACTATTACGTTATAGCGTATAACGATATATAGTATTATGTTATAACGTATAACGTTATGTAGTATTACAATATAACGTATAACGTTATGTAGTATTACGTTATAGCATATAACGTTATATAGTACATCATTATGACGTGTAACGTTATATACTATTACGTTATAGCGTATAACGTTATATAGTATTATGTTATAACGTATAACGATATATAGTATTACGTTATAACGTATAACATTATATAGTATTACGTTATAACGTATAACGTAATATAGTATTACGTTATAGCATATAACGTTATATCGTACATCATTATGACGTATAACGTTATATAGTATTATGTTATAACATATAACGTTATATAGTATTACGTTATGACGTATAACGTTATATAGTAATACGTTATAACGTGTAACGTTATATACTATTACGTTATAGCGTATAACGTTATATAGTATTATGTTATAACGTATAACGTTATATAGTATTACGTTATAACGTACAACGTTATATAGTATTACGTTATAACGTATAACGTTATATAGTATTACGTTATAACGTATAACGTTATATAGTATTACGTTATAACGTATAACGTTATATAGTATTACGTTATAACGTATAACGTTATATAGTAATACGTTATAACGTGTAACGTTATATACTATTACGTTATAGCGTATAACGTTATATAGTATTACGTTATAGCGTATAACGTTATATAGTAATACGTTATAACGTATAACGTTATATAGTATTACGTTATAACGTATAACGTTATATAGTAATACGTTATAACGTGTAACGTTATATACTATTACGTTATAGCGTATAACGTTATATACTATTACGTTATAGCGTATAACGTTATATAGTATTACGTTATAGCATATAACGTTATATAGTACATCATTATGACGTGTAACGTTATATACTATTACGTTATAGCGTATAACGTTATATAGTATTACGTTATAACGTATAACGTTATATAGTAATACGTTATAACGTGTAACGTTATATACTATTACGTTATAGCGTATAACGTTATATAGTATTATGTTATAACGTATAACGTTATGTAGTATTACAATATAACGTATAACGTTATGTAGTATTACGTTATAGCATATAACGTTATATAGTACATCATTATAACGTGTAACGTTATATACTATTACGTTATAGCGTATAACGTTATATAGTATTATGTTATAACGTATAACGTTATGTAGTATTACAATATAACGTATAACGTTATGTAGTATTACGTTATAGCATATAACGTTATATAGTACATCATTATGACGTGTAACGTTATATACTATTACGTTATAGCGTATAACGTTATATAGTATTATGTTATAACGTATAACGATATATAGTATTACGTTATAACGTATAACATTATATAGTATTACGTTATAACGTATAACGTTATATAGTATTACGTTATAGCACATAACGTTATATCGTACATCATTATGACGTATAACGTTATATAGTATTATGTTATAACATATAACGTTATATAGTATTACGTTATGACGTATAACGTTATATAGTAATACGTTATAACGTGTAACGTTATATACTATTACGTTATAGCGTATAACGTTATATAGTATTATGTTATAACGTATAACGGTATATAGTACATCATTATGACGTATAACGTTATATAGTATTACGTTATAGCATATAACGTTATATCGTACATCATTATGACGTATAACGTTATATAGTATTATGTTATAGCGTATAACGTTATATAGTATTACGTTATAACGTATAACGTTATGTAGTAATACGTTATAACGTGTAACGTTATATAATATTACGTTATAGCGTATAACGTTATATAGTATTATGTTATAACGTATAACGGTATATAGTATTACGTTATAACGTATAACGTTATATAGTATTACGTTATAACGTATAACGTTATATAGTATTACGTTATAGCATATAACGTTATATAGTACATCATTATGACGCATAACGTTATATAGTATTATGTTATAACATATAACGTTATATAGTATTACGTTATAACGTATAACGTTATATAGTAATACGTTATAACGTGTAACGTTATATACTATTGCGTTATAGCGTATAACGTTATATAGTATTATGTTATGACGTATAACGTTATATAGTATTACGTTATAACGTACAACGTTATATAGTGTTACGTTATAACGTATAACGTTATATATTATTACGTTATAGCATATAACGTTATATAGTACATCATTATGACGTATAACGTTATATAGTATTATGTTATAACGTATAACGTTATATAATATTACGTTATAACGTATAACGTGATATAGTATTACGTTATAGCATATAACGTTATATAGTACATCATTATGACGTATAACGTTATATAGTATTATGTTATAACGTAAAACGTTATATAGTATTACGTTATAACGTAAAACGTTATATAGTATTACGTTATAACGTATAACGTTATATAGTAATACGTTATAACGTATAACGTTATATAGAATTACGTTATAGCGTATGACGTTATATAGTATTACGTTATAACGTATAACGTTATATAGTAATACGTTATAACGTATAACGTTATATTGTATTACGTTATAACTTATATCGTTATATAGTATTATGTTATAACGTATAACGGTATATAGTACATCATTATGACGTATAACGTTATATAGTATTATGTTACAACGTATAACGTTATATATTATTACGTTATAACCTATAACGTTATATAGTATTACGTTATAACGTATAACGTTATATAGTATTATGTTATAACGTATAACGGCATATAGTAATACGTTATATCGTATAACGTTATATACTATTACGTTATAGCGGTATAACGTTATATAGTATTACGTTATAGCATATAACCTTATATAGTACATCATTATGACGTGTAACGTTATATACTATTACGTTATAGCGTATAACGTTATATAGTATTACGTTATAACGTATAACGTTATATAGTAATACGTTATAACGTGTAACGTTATATACTATTACGTTATAGCGTATAACGTTATATACTATTACGTTATGGCGTATAACGTTATATAGTATTACGTTATAGCATATAACGTTATATAGTACATCATTATGACGTGTAACGTTATATACCTATTACGTTATAGCGTATAACGTTATATAGTATTACGTTATAACGTATAACGTTATATAGTAATACGTTATAAGGTGTAACGTTATATACTATTACGTTATAGCGTATAACGTTATATAGTATTATGTTATAACGTATAACGTTATATAGTATTACAATATAACGTATAAACGTTATATAGTATTACGTTATAGCATATAACGTTATATAGTACATCATTATGACTTATAACGTTATATTGCATTATGTTTAACGTAAAACGTTATATAGTATTACGTCATAACGTATAACGTTATATAGTAATACGATATAACGTATAACGTAATATAGTATTACGTTATAGCGTATAACGTTATATAGTATTACGTTATAACGTATAACGTTATATAGTAATACGTTATAACGTGTAACGTTATATACTATTACGTTATAGCGTATAACGTTATGTAGTATTATGTTATAACGTATAACGATATATAGTATTACGTTATAACGTATATCGTATATAGTAATACGTTATAACGTATAACGTTATATAGTATTACGTTATAGCATATAACGTTATATAGTATTATGTTATAACGTATAACGTTATATAGTATTACAATATAACGTATAACGTTATATAGTATTACGTTATAGCATATAACGTTATATAGTACATCATTATGACTTATAACGTTATATTGTATTATGTTATAACGTAAAGCGTTATATAGTATTACGTTATAACGTATAACGTTATATAGTAATACGATATAACGTATAACGTAATATAGTATTACGTTATAGCGTATAACGTTATATAGTATTATGTTATAACGTATAACGATATATAGTATTACGTTATAACGTATAATATTATATAGTATTACGTTATAACGTATAACGTTATATAGTATTACGTTATAGCATATAACGTTATATAGTACATCATTATGACGTATAACGTTATATAGTATTATGTTATAACATATAACGTTATATAGTATTACGTTATAACGTATAACGTTATATAGTAATACGTTATAACGTGTAACGTTATATACTATTACGTTATAGCGTATAACGTTATATAGTATTATGTTATAACGTATAACGTTATATAGTATTACGTTATAACGTACAACGTTATATAGTATTACGTTATAACGTACAACGTTATATAGTATTACGTTTATAACGTATAACGTTATATAGTATTACGTTATAAACGTATAACGTTATATAGTACATCATTATGACGTATAACGTTATATACTATTATGTTATAACGTAAAACGTTATATAGTATTACGTTATAACGTATAACGTTATATAGTATTACGTTTATAACGTATAACGTTATATAGTAATACGTTATAACGTCTAGCGTTATATACTATTACGTTATAGCGTATAACGTTATATAGTATTACGTTATAGCGTATAACGTTGTATAGTAATACGTTATAACGTGTAACGTTGTATACTATTACGTTATAGCGTATAACGTTATATAGTATTACGTTATAACGCATAACTTTATATAGTATACGTTATAACGTATAACGTTATATTGTATTACGTTATAACTTATATCGTTATATAGTATTATGTTATAACGTATAACGGTATATAGTACACCATTATGACGTATAACGTTATATAGTATTATGTTATAACGTATATCGTTATATATTATTACGTTATAAACCTATAACGTTATATAGTATTACGTTATAACGTATAACGTTATATAGTATTATGTTATAACGTATAACGGTATATGGTATTACGTTATACCGTATAACGTTATATTACTATTACGTTATAGCGTATAACGTTATATAGTATTACGTTATAGCATATAACGTTATATAGTACATCATTATGACGTGTAACGTTATATACTATTACGTTATAGCGTATAACGTTATATAGTATTACGTTATAACGTATAACGTTATATAGTAATACGTTATAACGTGTAACGTTATATACTATTACGTTATAGCGTATAACGTTATATAGTATTATGTTATAACGTATAACGTTATATAGTATTACAATATAACGTATAACGTTATATAGTATTACGTTATAGCATATAACGTTATATAGTACATCATTATGACGTATAACGTTATATTGTATTATGTTATAACGTAAAACGTTATATAGTATTACGTTATAACGTATAACGTTATATAGTAATACGTTATAACGTATAACGTAATATAGTATTACGTTATAGCGTATAACGTTATATAGTATTACGTTATAACGTATAACGTTATATAGTAATACGTTATAACGTGTAACGTTATATACTATTACGTTATAGCGTATAACGTTATATACTATTACGTTATAGCGTTTAACGTTATATAGTATTATGTTATAACGTATAACGTTATATAGTATTACGTTATAACGTACAACGTTATATACTATTACGTTATAACGTATAACGTTATATAGTATTACGTTATAACGTATAACGTTATATAGTATTACGATATAACCTATAACGTTATATAGTATTACGTTATAGCATATAACGTTATATAGTACATCATTATGACGTATAACGTTATATAGTAATACGTTATAGCATATAACGTTATATAGTACATCATTATGACGTATAACGTTATATAGTATTACGTTATAACGTATAACGTTATATAGTATTACGTTATAACGTATAACGTTATATAGTATTACGATATAACCTATAACGTTATATAGTATTACGTTATAGCATATAACGTTATATAGTACATCATTATGACGTATAACGTAATATAGTATTACGTTATAGCGTATAACGTTATATAGTATTACGTTATAACGTATAACGTTATATAGTAATACGTTATAACGTGTAACGTTATATACTATTACGTTATAGCGTATAACGTTATATACTATTACGTTATAGCGTATAACGTTATATAGTATTATGTTATAACGTATAACGTTATATAGTATTACGTTATAACGTACAACGTTATATACTATTACGTTATAACGTATAACGTTATATAGTATTACGTTATAACGTATAACGTTATATAGTATTACGATATAACCTATAACGTTATATAGTATTACGTTATAGCATATAACGTTATATAGTACATCATTATGACGTATAACGTTTTATAGTAATACGTTATAGCATATAACGTTATATAGTACATCATTATGACGTATAACGTTATATAGTATTATGTTATAAGGTAAAACGTTATATGGTATTACGTTATAACGTATAACGTTATATAGTAATACGTTATAACGTGTAACGTTATATACTATTACGTTATAGCGTATAACGTTATATAGTATTGTGTTATAACGTATAACGTTATATAGTATTACGTTATAACGTATAACGTTATATAGTATTACGTTATAACGTATAACGTTATATAGTATTACGTTATAACGCATAACGTTATATATTAATACGTTATAACGTATAACGTTATATAGTAATACGTTATAACGTATAACGTTATGTAGTATTACGTTATAGCGTATAACGTTATATAGTATTACGTTATAACGTATAACGTTATATAGTAATACGATATAACGTGCAACGTTATATACTATTACGTTATAGCGTATAACGTTATATAGTATTATGTTACAACGTATAACGTTATATAGTATTACGTTATAACGTATAACGTTATATAGTATACGTTATAACGTATAACTTTATATAGTATTACGTTATAGCATGTAACGTTATATAGTACATCAGTATGACGTATAACGTTATACAGTATTATGTTATAACGTATAACGTTAAATAGTATTACGTTATAACGTGTAACGTTATATAGTATTACGTTATAACGTATAACGTTATATAGTATTACGTTATAACGTATAACGTTATATAGTATTACGTTATAACGTATAACGTTATATAGTATTACGTTATAACGTATAACGTTATATAGTATTACGTTATAACGTATAACGTTATATAGTATTACGTTATAGCATATAACGTTATATAGTACATCATTATGACGCATAACGTTAGATACTATTACGTTATATCGTATAACGTTATATAGTATTACGTTATAAGGTAAACCCTTATATAGTATTAGGTTATAACGTATAACGTTATATAGTAATACGTTATAATGTGTAACGTTATACACTATTACGTTATAGCGTATAACGTTATATAGTAATACGTTATAACGTGTAACGTTATATACTATTACGTTATAGCGTATAACGTTATATAGTATTATGTTATAACGTATAACGTTATATAGTATTACGTTATAACGTATAACGTTATATAGCATACGTTATAACGTATAACGTTATATAGTATTACGTTATAGCATGTAACGTTATATAGTACATCATTATGACGTATAACGTTATACAGTATTATGTTATAACGTATAACGTTAAATAGTATTACGTTATAACGTGTAACGTTATATAGTATTACGTTATAACGTATAACGTTATATAGTATTACGTTATAACGTATAACGTTATATAGTATTACGTTATAGCATATAACGTTATATAGTACATCATTGTGACGCATAACGTTAGATACTATTACGATATATCGTATAACGTTATATAGTATTACGTTATAAGGTAAACCCTTATATAGTATTAGGTTATAACGTATAACGTTATATAGTAATACGTTATAATGTGTAACGTTATACACTATTACGTTATAGCGTATAACGTTATATAGTAATACGTTATAACGTGTAACGTTATATACTATTATGTTATAGCATATAACGTTATATAGTACATCATTATGACGTGTAACGTTATATACTATTACGTTATAGCGTATAACGTTATATAGTAATACGTTATAACGTATAACGTTATATAGTATTACGTTATAACGTATAACGTTATATAGTAATACGTTATAGCATATAACGTTATATAGTACATCATTATGACGTGTAACGTTATATACTATTACGTTATAGCGTATAACGTTATATAGTAATGCGTTATAACGTATAACGTTATATAGTATTACGTTATAACGTATAACGATATATACTATTACGTTATAGCGTATAACGTTATATAGTATTATGTTATAACGTATAACGTTATATAGTATTACGTTATAACGTATAACGTTATATAGTATTACGTTATAACGTATAACGTTATATAGTATTACGTTATAGCATATAACGTTATATAGTACAACATTATGACGTATAACGATATATAGTATTATGTTATAACGCATAACGTTATATAGTATTACGTTACAACGTATAACGTTATATAGTATTACGTTATAGCATATAACGTTATATAGTACATCATTATGACGTATGACGTTATATAGTATTATGTTATAACGTAAAACGTTATATAGTATTACGTTATAACGTATAACGTTATATAGTAATACGTTATAACGTATAACGTTATGTAGTATTACGTTATAGTGTATAACGTTATATAGTATTACGTTATAGCATATAACGTTATATAGTACATCATTATGACGTATAACGTTATATTGTATTATGCTATAACGTAAAACGTTATATAGTATTACGTTATAACGTATAACGTTATATAGTAATACGTTATAACGTATAACGTTATATAGTAATACGTTATAACGTGTAACGTTATATACTATTACGTTATAGCATATAACGTTATATAGTACATCATTATGACGTATAACGTTATATAGTATTACGTTATAACGTATAACGTTATATAGTAATACGTTATAACGTGTAACGTTATATACTATTACGTTATAGCATATAACGTTATATAGTACATCATTATGACGTATAACGTTATATAGTATTATGTTATAGCGTATAACGTTATATAGTATTACGTTATAACGTATAACGTTATGTACTATTACGTTATAGCGTATAACGTTATATACTATTACGTTATAACGTATAACGTTATATAGTATTACGTTATAACGTATAACGTTATATAGTAATACGTTATAACGTAATACGTTATAACGTATAACGTTATATAGTAATACGTTATAACGTGTAACGTTATATACTATTACGTTATAGCGTATAACGTTATATAGTATTGTGTTATAACGTATAACGTTATATAGTATTACGTTATAACGTATAACGTTATATAGTATTACGTTATAACGTATAACGTTATATAGTATTACGTTATAGCATATAACGTTATATAGTACATCATTATGACGTATAACGTTATATAGTATTATGTTACAACGTAAAACGTTATATAGTATTACGTTATAACGTATAACGTTATATAGTAATACGTTATAACATGTAACGTTATATACTATTACGTTATAGCGTATAACGTTATATAGTATTACGTTATAGCGTATAACTTTATATAGTAATACGTTATAACGTGTAACGTTGTATACTATTACGTTATAGCGTATAACGTTATATAGTATTACGTTATAACGCATAACGTTATATAGTAATACGTTATAACGTATAACGTTATATTGTATTACGTTATAACGTGTAACGTTGTATACTATTACGTTATAGCGTATAACGTTATATAGTATTACGTTATAACGCATAACGTTATATAGTAATACGTTATAACGTATAACGTTATATTGTATTACGTTATAACGTGTAACGTTGTATACTATTACGTTATAGCGTATAACGTTATATAGTATTACGTTATAACGCATAACGTTATATTGCCAATACGTTATAACGTATAACGTTATATTGTATTACGTTATAACTTATATCGTTATATAGTATTATGTTATAACGTATAACGGTATATAGTACATCATTATGACGTATAACGTTATATAGTATTATGTTATAACGTATAACGTTATATATTATTACGTTATAACGTATAACGTTATATAGTAATACGTTATAACGTGTAACGTTATATACTATTACGTTATAGCGTATAACGTTATATAGTATTACGTTATAGCATATAACGTTATATAGTACATCATTATGACGTATAACGTTATATAGTATTATGTTACAACGTAAAACGTTATATAGTATTACGTTATAACGTATAACGTTATATAGTAATACGTTATAACGTGTAACGTTATATACTATTACGTTATAGCGTATAACGTTATATAGTATTACGTTATAGCGTATAACTTTATATAGAAATACGTTATAACGTGTAACGTTGTATACTATTACGTTATAGCGTATAACGTTATATAGTACATCATTATGACGTATAACGTTATATAGTATTATGTTACAACGTAAAACGTTATATAGTATTACGTTATAACGTATAACGGTATATAGTACATCATTATGACGTATAACGTTATATAGTATTACGTTATAACGTATAACGTTATATAGTATTACGTTATAACGTATAACGTTATATAGTATTACGTTATAGCATATAACGTTATATAGTACATCATTATGACGTATAACATTATATAGTATTATGTTATAACGTAAAACGTTATATAGTATTACGTTATAACGTATAACGTTATATAGTAGTACGTTATAACGTATAACGTTATGTAGTATGACGTTATAGCGTATAACGTTATATAGTATTACGTTATAACGTATAACTTTATATACTATTACGTTATAGCGTATAACGTTATATAGTATTATGTTATAACGTATAACGTTATATAGTATTACGTTATAACGTACAACGTTATATAGTATTACGTTATAGCGTATAACGTTATATAGTATTACGTTATAACGCATAACGTTATATATTAATACGTTATAACGTATAACGTTATATAGTAATACGTTATAACGTATAACGTTATGTAGTATTACGTTATAGCGTATAACGTTATATAGTATTACGTTATAACGTATAACGTTATATAGTAATACGATATAACGTGCAACGTTATATACTATTACGTTATAGCGTATAACGTTATATAGTATTATGTTACAACGTATAACGTTATATAGTATTACGTTATAACGTATAACGTTATATAGTATACGTTATAACGTATAACTTTATATAGTATTACGTTATAGCATGTAACGTTATATAGTACATCAGTATGACGTATAACGTTATACAGTATTATGTTATAACGTATAACGTTAAATAGTATTACGTTATAACGTGTAACGTTATATAGTATTACGTTATAACGTATAACGTTATATAGTATTACGTTATAACGTATAACGTTATATAGTATTACGTTATAACGTAGAACGTTATATAGTATTACGTTAT
This sequence comes from Bombus affinis, assembly GCF_024516045.1. Lineage (NCBI taxonomy): Eukaryota > Metazoa > Arthropoda > Insecta > Hymenoptera > Apidae > Bombus > Bombus affinis. The sequence goes on along the minus strand of NW_026108967.1, from coordinate 126,359 downwards.
AGCATATAACGTTATATAGTACATCATTATGACGCATAACGTTAGATACTATTACGTTATATCGTATAACGTTATATAGTATTACGTTATAAGGTAAACCCTTATATAGTATTAGGTTATAACGTATAACGTTATATAGTAATACGTTATAATGTGTAACGTTATACACTATTACGTTATAGCGTATAACGTTATATAGTAATACGTTATAACGTGTAACGTTATATACTATTACGTTATAGCGTATAACGTTATATAGTATTATGTTATAACGTATAACGTTATATAGTATTACGTTATAACGTATAACGTTATATAGCATACGTTATAACGTATAACGTTATATAGTATTACGTTATAGCATGTAACGTTATATAGTACATCATTATGACGTATAACGTTATACAGTATTATGTTATAACGTATAACGTTAAATAGTATTACGTTATAACGTGTAACGTTATATAGTATTACGTTATAACGTATAACGTTATATAGTATTACGTTATAACGTATAACGTTATATAGTATTACGTTATAGCATATAACGTTATATAGTACATCATTGTGACGCATAACGTTAGATACTATTACGTTATATCGTATAACGTTATATAGTATTACGTTATAAGGTAAACCCTTATATAGTATTAGGTTATAACGTATAACATTATATAGTAATACGTTATAATGTGTAACGTTATACACTATTACGTTATAGCGTATAACGTTATATAGTAATACGTTATAACGTGTAACGTTATATACTATTATGTTATAGCATATAACGTTATATAGTACATCATTATGACGTGTAACGTTATATACTATTACGTTATAGCGTATAACGTTATATAGTAATGCGTTATAACGTATAACGTTATATAGTATTACGTTATAACGTATAACGATATATACTATTACGTTATAGCGTATAACGTTATATAGTATTATGTTATAACGTATAACGTTATATAGTATTACGTTATAACGTATAACGTTATATAGTATTACGTTATAACGTATAACGTTATATAGTATTACGTTATAGCATATAACGTTATATAGTACAACATTATGACGTATAACGATATATAGTATTATGTTATAACGCATAACGTTATATAGTATTACGTTACAACGTATAACGTTATATAGTATTACGTTATAGCATATAACGTTATATAGTACATCATTATGACGTATGACGTTATATAGTATTATGTTATAACGTAAAACGTTATATAGTATTACGTTATAACGTATAACGTTATATAGTATTATGTTATAGCGTATAACGTTATATAGTATTATGTTATAACGTATAACGTTATATAGTATTACGTTATAACGTATAACGTTATATAGTAATACGTTATAGCATATAACGTTATATAGTATTACGTTATAGCATGTAACGTTATATAGTACATCAGAATGACGTATAACGTTATACAGTATTATGTTATAACGTATAACGTTAAATAGTATTACGTTATAACGTGTAACGTTATATAGTATTACGTTATAACGTATAACGTTATATAGTATTACGTTATATCGTATAACGTTATATAGTATTACGTTATAACGTATAACGTTATATAGTATTACGTTATAGCATATAACGTTATATAGTACATCATTATGACGCATAACGTTAGATACTATTACGTTATATCGTATAACGTTATATAGTATTACGTTATAAGGTAAACCCTTATATAGTATTAGGTTATAACGTATAACGTTATATAGTAATACGTTATAATGTGTAACGTTATACACTATTACGTTATAGCGTATAACGTTATATAGTAATACGTTATAACGTGTAACGTTATATACTATTACGTTATAGCGTATAACGTTATATAGTATTATGTTATAACGTATAACGTTATATAGTATTACGTTATAACGTATAACGTTATATAGCATACGTTATAACGTATAACGTTATATAGTATTACGTTATAGCATGTAACGTTATATAGTACATCATTATGACGTATAACGTTATACAGTATTATGTTATAACGTATAACGTTAAATAGTATTACGTTATAACGTGTAACGTTATATAGTATTACGTTATAACGTATAACGTTATATAGTATTACGTTATAACGTATAACGTTATATAGTATTACGTTATAGCATATAACATTATATAGTACATCATTGTGACGCATAACGTTAGATACTATTACGTTATATCGTATAACGTTATATAGTATTACGTTATAAGGTAAACCCTTATATAGTATTAGGTTATAACGTATAACGTTATATAGTAATACGTTATAATGTGTAACGTTATACACTATTACGTTATAGCGTATAACGTTATATAGTAATACGTTATAACGTGTAACGTTATATACTATTATGTTATAGCATATAACGTTATATAGTACATCATTATGACGCATAACGTTATATAGTATTATGTTATAACATATAACGTTATATAGTATTACGTTATAACGTATAACGTTATATAGTAATACGTTATAACGTGTAACGTTATATACTATTGCGTTATAGCGTGTAACGTTATATAGTATTATGTTATAACGTATAACGTTATATAGTATTACGTTATAACGTACAACGTTATATAGTGTTACGTTATAACGTATAACGTTATATATTATTACGTTATAGCATATAACGTTATATAGTACATCATTATGACGTATAACGTTATATAGTATTATGTTATAACGTATAACGTTATATAATATTACGTTATAACGTATAACGTGATATAGTATTACGTTATAGCATATAACGTTATATAGTACATCATTATGACGTATAACGTTATATAGTATTATGTTATAACGTAAAACGTTATATAGTATTACGTTATAACGTAAAACGTTATATAGTATTACGTTATAACGTATAACGTTATATAGTAATACGTTATAACGTATAACGTTATATAGAATTACGTTATAGCGTATGACGTTATATAGTATTACGTTATAACGTATAACGTTATATAGTAATACGTTATAACGTATAACGTTATATTGTATTACGTTATAACTTATATCGTTATATAGTATTATGTTATAACGTATAACGGTATATAGTACATCATTATGACGTATAACGTTATATAGTATTATGTTACAACGTATAACGTTATATATTATTACGTTATAACCTATAACGTTATATAGTATTACGTTATAACGTATAACGTTATATAGTATTATGTTATAACGTATAACGGCATATAGTATTACGTTATATCGTATAACGTTATATACTATTACGTTATAGCGTATAACGTTATATAGTATTACGTTATAGCATATAACCTTATATAGTACATCATTATGACGTGTAACGTTATATACTATTACGTTATAGCGTATAACGTTATATAGTATTACGTTATAACGTATAACGTTATATAGTAATACGTTATAACGTGTAACGTTATATACTATTACGTTATAGCGTATAACGTTATATACTATTACGTTATGGCGTATAACGTTATATAGTATTACGTTATAGCATATAACGTTATATAGTACATCATTATGACGTGTAACGTTATATACTATTACGTTATAGCGTATAACGTTATATAGTATTACGTTATAACGTATAACGTTATATAGTAATACGTTATAACGTGTAACGTTATATACTATTACGTTATAGCGTATAACGTTATATAGTATTATGTTATAACGTATAACGTTATATAGTATTACAATATAACGTATAACGTTATATAGTATTACGTTATAGCATATAACGTTATATAGTACATCATTATGACTTATAACGTTATATTGTATTATGTTATAACGTAAAACGTTATATAGTATTACGTCATAACGTATAACGTTATATAGTAATACGATATAACGTATAACGTAATATAGTATTACGTTATAGCGTATAACGTTATATAGTATTACGTTATAACGTATAACGTTATATAGTAATACGTTATAACGTGTAACGTTATATACTATTACGTTATAGCGTATAACGTTATATAGTATTATGTTATAACGTATAACGATATATAGTATTACGTTATAACGTATAACGTTATATAGTAATACGTTATAACGTATAACGTTATATAGTATTACGTTATAGCATATAACGTTATATAGTATTATGTTATAACGTATAACGTTATATAGTATTACAATATAACGTATAACGTTATATAGTATTACGTTATAGCATATAACGTTATATAGTACATCATTATGACTTATAACGTTATATTGTATTATGTTATAACGTAAAACGTTATATAGTATTACGTTATAACGTATAACGTTATATAGTAATACGATATAACGTATAACGTAATATAGTATTACGTTATAGCGTATAACGTTATATAGTATTACGTTATAACGTATAACGTTATATAGTAATACGTTATAACGTGTAACGTTATATACTATTACGTTATAGCGTATAACGTTATATAGTATTATGTTATAACGTATAACGATATATAGTATTACGTTATAACGTATAATATTATATAGTATTACGTTATAACGTATAACGTTATATAGTATTACGTTATAGCATATAACGTTATATAGTACATCATTATGACGTATAACGTTATATAGTATTATGTTATAACATATAACGTTATATAGTATTACGTTATAACGTATAACGTTATATAGTAATACGTTATAACGTGTAACGTTATATACTATTACGTTATAGCGTATAACGTTATATAGTATTATGTTATAACGTATAACGTTATATAGTATTACGTTATAACGTACAACGTTATATAGTATTACGTTATAACGTACAACGTTATATAGTATTACGTTATAACGTATAACGTTATATAGTATTACGTTATAACGTATAACGTTATATAGTATTACGTTATAACGTATAACGTTATATAGTACATCATTATGACGTATAACGTTATATACTATTATGTTATAACGTAAAACGTTATATAGTATTACGTTATAACGTATAACGTTATATAGTATTACGTTATAACGTATAACGTTATATAGTAATACGTTATAACGTCTAGCGTTATATACTATTACGTTATAGCGTATAACGTTATATAGTATTACGTTATAGCGTATAACGTTGTATAGTAATACGTTATAACGTGTAACGTTGTATACTATTACGTTATAGCGTATAACGTTATATAGTATTACGTTATAACGCATAACGTTATATAGTAATACGTTATAACGTATAACGTTATATTGTATTACGTTATAACTTATATCGTTATATAGTATTATGTTATAACGTATAACGGTATATAGTACACCATTATGACGTATAACGTTATATAGTATTATGTTATAACGTATATCGTTATATATTATTACGTTATAACCTATAACGTTATATAGTATTACGTTATAACGTATAACGTTATATAGTATTATGTTATAACGTATAACGGTATATGGTATTACGTTATACCGTATAACGTTATATACTATTACGTTATAGCGTATAACGTTATATAGTATTACGTTATAGCATATAACGTTATATAGTACATCATTATGACGTGTAACGTTATATACTATTACGTTATAGCGTATAACGTTATATAGTATTATGTTATAACGTATAACGTTATATAGTATTACGTTATAACGTATAACGTTATATAGTAATACGTTATAACGTATAACGTAATATAGTATTACGTTATAGCGTATAACGTTATATAGTATTACGTTATAACGTATAACGTTATATAGTAATACGTTATAACGTGTAACGTTATATACTATTACGTTATAGCGTATAACGTTATATACTATTACGTTATAGCGTATAACGTTATATAGTATTATGTTATAACGTATAACGTTATATAGTATTACGTTATAACGTACAACGTTATATACTATTACGTTATAACGTATAACGTTATATAGTATTACGTTATAACGTATAACGTTATATAGTATTACGATATAACCTATAACGTTATATAGTATTACGTTATAGCATATAACGTTATATAGTACATCATTATGACGTATAACGTTATATAGTAATACGTTATAGCATATAACGTTATATAGTACATCATTATGACGTATAACGTTATATAGTATTACGTTATAACGTATAACGTTATATAGTATTACGTTATAACGTATAACGTTATATAGTATTACGATATAACCTATAACGTTATATAGTATTACGTTATAGCATATAACGTTATATAGTACATCATTATGACGTATAACGTAATATAGTATTACGTTATAGCGTATAACGTTATATAGTATTACGTTATAACGTATAACGTTATATAGTAATACGTTATAACGTGTAACGTTATATACTATTACGTTATAGCGTATAACGTTATATACTATTACGTTATAGCGTATAACGTTATATAGTATTATGTTATAACGTATAACGTTATATAGTATTACGTTATAACGTACAACGTTATATACTATTACGTTATAACGTATAACGTTATATAGTATTACGTTATAACGTATAACGTTATATAGTATTACGATATAACCTATAACGTTATATAGTATTACGTTATAGCATATAACGTTATATAGTACATCATTATGACGTATAACGTTTTATAGTAATACGTTATAGCATATAACGTTATATAGTACATCATTATGACGTATAACGTTATATAGTATTATGTTATAAGGTAAAACGTTATATGGTATTACGTTATAACGTATAACGTTATATAGTAATACGTTATAACGTGTAACGTTATATACTATTACGTTATAGCGTATAACGTTATATAGTATTGTGTTATAACGTATAACGTTATATAGTATTACGTTATAACGTATAACGTTATATAGTATTACGTTATAACGTATAACGTTATATAGTATTACGTTATAACGCATAACGTTATATATTAATACGTTATAACGTATAACGTTATATACTATTACGTTATAGCGTATAACGTTATATAGTATTACGTTATAACGTATAACGTTATATAGTATTACGATATAACCTATAACGTTATATAGTATTACGTTATAGCATATAACGTTATATAGTACATCATTATGACGTATAACGTAATATAGTATTACGTTATAGCGTATAACGTTATATAGTATTACGTTATAACGTATAACGTTATATAGTAATACGTTATAACGTGTAACGTTATATACTATTACGTTATAGCGTATAACGTTATATACTATTACGTTATAGCGTATAACGTTATATAGTATTATGTTATAACGTATAACGTTATATAGTATTACGTTATAACGTACAACGTTATATACTATTACGTTATAACGTATAACGTTATATAGTATTACGTTATAACGTATAACGTTATATAGTATTACGATATAACCTATAACGTTATATAGTATTACGTTATAGCATATAACGTTATATAGTACATCATTATGACGTATAACGTTTTATAGTAATACGTTATAGCATATAACGTTATATAGTACATCATTATGACGTATAACGTTATATAGTATTATGTTATAAGGTAAAACGTTATATGGTATTACGTTATAACGTATAACGTTATATAGTAATACGTTATAACGTGTAACGTTATATACTATTACGTTATAGCGTATAACGTTATATAGTATTGTGTTATAACGTATAACGTTATATAGTATTACGTTATAACGTATAACGTTATATAGTATTACGTTATAACGTATAACGTTATATAGTATTACGTTATAACGCATAACGTTATATATTAATACGTTATAACGTATAACGTTATATAGTAATACGTTATAACGTATAACGTTATGTAGTATTACGTTATAGCGTATAACGTTATATAGTATTACGTTATAACGTATAACGTTATATAGTAATACGATATAACGTGCAACGTTATATACTATTACGTTATAGCGTATAACGTTATATAGTATTATGTTACAACGTATAACGTTATATAGTATTACGTTATAACGTATAACGTTATATAGTATACGTTATAACGTATAACTTTATATAGTATTACGTTATAGCATGTAACGTTATATAGTACATCAGTATGACGTATAACGTTATACAGTATTATGTTATAACGTATAACGTTAAATAGTATTACGTTATAACGTGTAACGTTATATAGTATTACGTTATAACGTATAACGTTATATAGTATTACGTTATAACGTATAACGTTATATAGTATTACGTTATAACGTATAACGTTATATAGTATTACGTTATAACGTATAACGTTATATAGTATTACGTTATAGCATATAACGTTATATAGTACATCATTATGACGCATAACGTTAGATACTATTACGTTATATCGTATAACGTTATATAGTATTACGTTATAAGGTAAACCCTTATATAGTATTAGGTTATAACGTATAACGTTATATAGTAATACGTTATAATGTGTAACGTTATACACTATTACGTTATAGCGTATAACGTTATATAGTATTATGTTATAACGTATAACGTTAAATAGTATTACGTTATAACGTGTAACGTTATATAGTATTACGTTATAACGTATAACGTTATATAGTATTATGTTATAACCGTATAACGTTAAATAGTATTACGTTATAACGTGTACGTTATATAGTATTACGTTATAACGTATAACGTTATATTGTATTACGTTATAACGTATAACGTTATATAGTATTACGTTATAACGTATAACGTTATATAGTATTACGTTATAACGTATAACGTTATATAGTATACGTTATAACGTATAACTTTATATAGTATTACGTTATAGCATGTAACGTTATATAGTACATCAGTATGACGTATAACGTTATACAGTATTATGTTATAACGTATAACGTTAAATAGTATTACGTTATAACGTGTAACGTTATATAGTATTACGTTATAACGTATAACGTTATATAGTATTACGTTATAACGTATAACGTTATATAGTATTACGTTATAGCATATAACGTTATATAGTACATCATTGTGACGCATAACGTTAGATACTATTACGTTATATCGTATAACGTTATATAGTATTACGTTATAAGGTAAACCCTTATATAGTATTAGGTTATAACGTATAACGTTATATAGTAATACGTTATAATGTGTAACGTTATACACTATTACGTTATAGCGTATAACGTTATATAGTAATACGTTATAACGTGTAACGTTATATACTATTATGTTATAGCATATAACGTTATATAGTACATCATTATGACGTGTAACGTTATATACTATTACGTTATAGCGTATAACGTTATATAGTAATACGTTATAACGTATAACGTTATATAGTATTACGTTATAACGTATAACGTTATATAGTAATACGTTATAGCATATAACGTTATATAGTACATCATTATGACGTGTAACGTTATATACTATTACGTTATAGCGTATAACGTTATATAGTAATGCGTTATAACGTATAACGTTATATAGTATTACGTTATAACGTATAACGATATATACTATTACGTTATAGCGTATAACGTTATATAGTATTATGTTATAACGTATAACGTTATATAGTATTACGTTATAACGTATAACGTTATATAGTATTACGTTATAACGTATAACGTTATATAGTATTACGTTATAGCATATAACGTTATATAGTACAACATTATGACGTATAACGATATATAGTATTATGTTATAACGCATAACGTTATATAGTATTACGTTACAACGTATAACGTTATATAGTATTACGTTATAGCATATAACGTTATATAGTACATCATTATGACGTATGACGTTATATAGTATTATGTTATAACGTAAAACGTTATATAGTATTACGTTATAACGTATAACGTTATATAGTAATACGTTATAGCATATAAAGTTATATAGTACATCATTATGACGTATAACGTTATATAGTATTATGTTATAACGTATAACGTTATATAGTATTACGTTATAACGTATAACGTTATATAGTAATACGTTATAACTTATAACTTTATATAGTATTATGTTATAACGTATAACGTTATATAGTGTTACGTTATAACGTATAACGTTATATAGTATTACGTTATAACGTATAACGTTATATAGTACATCATTATGTCGTATAACGTTATGTACTATTACGTTATAGCGTATAACGTTATATACTATTACGTTATAGCGTATAACGTTATATAGTATTACGTTATAACGTATAACGTTATATAGTAATACGTTATAACGTATAACGTTATATAGTATAACGTTATAACATATAACGTTATATAGTATTATGTTATAACGTATAACGGTATATAGTGTTACGTTTATAACGTGTAACGTTATATAGTTATACGTTATAACGTGTAACGTTATATACTATTACGTTATAGCGTATAACGTTATATAGTATTACGTTATAGCATATAACGTTATATAGTACATCATTATGACGAATAACGTTATATAGTATTATGTTATAACGTATAACGGTTTATAGTGTTACGTTATAACGTGTACGTTATATAGTATTACGTTATAACTTATAACGTTATATAGTATTATGTTATAACGTAAAACGGTTATATGGTATTACATTATAACGTATAACGCTAATATAGTAATACGTTATAGCATATAAAGTTATATAGTACATCATTATGACGTATAACGTTATATAGTATTATGTTATAACGTATAACGTTATATAGTATTACGTTATAACGTATAACGTTATATAGTAATACGTTATAACGTGTAACGTTATATACTATTACGTTATAACGTATAACGTTATATAGTATTATGTTATAACGTATAACGTTATATAGTATTACGTTATAACGTATAACGTTATATAGTAATACGTTATAACGTATAACGTTATATAGTAATACGTTATAACGTATAACGTTGTATAGTATTACGTTATAACTTATAACGTTATATAGTATTATGTTATAACGTATAACGGTATATAGTATTACGTTATATCGTATAACGTTATATTGTATTACCGTTATAACGTATAACGTTATATAGTAATACGTTATAACGTATAACGTTGTATAGTATTACGTTATAGCATATAACGTTATATAGTACATCATTATGACGTATAACGTTATATAGTATTATGTTATAACGTATAACGGTATATAGTATTACGTTATATCGTATAACGTTATATAGTATTACGTTATAACGTATAACGTTATATAGTACATCATTATGACCTATAACGTTATATAGTACATCATTATGACGTATAAACGTTATATAGTATTATCTTATAACGTATAACGTTATATAGTAATACGTTATAACGTGTAAGGTTATATACTATTACGGTTATAGCGTATAACGTTATATAGTATTATGTTATAACGTATAACGTTATATAGTATTACGTTATAACGTATAACGTTATATAGTATTACGTTATAACGTATAACGTTATAAAGTACATCATTATGACGAATAACGTTATATAGTATTATGTTATAACGTATAACGTTATATAGTATTTCGTTATAACGTATAACGTTATATAGTATTACGTTATAGCATATAACGTTATATAGTACACCATTATGAGCGTGTAACGTTATATAGTATTACGTTATAACGTATAACGTTATATAGTACATCATTATGACGTATAACGTTATATAGTATTATCTTATAACGTATAACGTTATATAGTAATACGTTTATAACGTGTAAGGTTATATACCTAATACGTTTATAGCGTTATAACGTTATATAGTATTATGTTATAACGTATAACGTTATATAGTATTACGTTATAACGTATAACGTTATTAGTATTTACGTTATAACGTATAACTTATATAGTACATCATTATGACCTTATAACGTTATATAGTATTATGTTATAACGTATAATGTTATATAGTAATACGTTATAATGTGTAACGTTATACACTATTACGTTACAAGCGTATAACGTTATATAGTAAATACGTTATAACGTGTAATGTTACATACTATTATGATATAGCGTATAACGTTATATAGTATTACGTTATACGTGTAACGTTATATAGTAATACGTTATAACGTGTAACGTTATATAATATTACGTTATAGCGTATAACGTTATATAGTATTACGTTATAACGTATAACGTTATATAGTATTACGTTATAGCATATAACGATATATAGTACATCATTATGACGTATAACGTTATATAGTATTATGTTATAGCGTATAAACGTTATATAGTATTACGTTATAACGTATAACGTTATATAGCATTACGTTATAACGTATAACGTTATATAGTAATACGTTATATCGTGTAACGTTATATACTATTACGTTATGGCGTATAACGTTATATAGTATTACGTTATAGCATATAACGTTATAAGTACATCATTATGACGTGTAACGTTATATACTATTACGTTATAGCGTATAACGTTATATAGTATTACATTATAACGCATAACGTTATATAGTAATACGTTATAACGTATAACGTTATATTGTATTACGTTATAACTTATATCGTTATATAGTATTATTGTTATAACGTATAACGGTATATAGTACACCATTATGACGTATAACGTTATATAGTATTATGTTATAACGTATATCGTTATATATTATTACGTTATAACCTAATAACGTTATATAGTATTACGTTATAACGTATATCGTATATAGTATTATGTTATAACGTTAAACGGTATATGGTATTACGTTATACCGTATAACGTTATATACTAATTACGTTATAGCGTATAACGTTATTAGTATTACGTTATAGCAATATAACGTTATATAGTACATCATTATGACGTGTAACGTTATATACTATTACGTTATAGCGTATAACGTTATATAGTATTACGTTATAACGTATAACGTTATATAGTAAATACGTTATAACGTGTAAACGTTATATACTATTACGTTTATAGCGTATAACGTTATATAGTATTATGTTATAACGTATAACGTTATATAGTATTACAATATAACGTATAACGTTATATAGTATTACGTTATAGCATATAACGTTATATAGTACATCATTATGACGTATAACGTGATATTGTATTATGTTATAACGTAAAACGTTATATAGTATTACGTTATAACGTATAACGTATATAGTAATACGTTATAACGTATAACGTAATATAGTATTACGTTATAGCGTATAACGTTATATAGTATTACGTTATAACGTATAACGTTATATAGTAATACGTATAACGTGTAACGTTATATACTATTACGTTATAGCGTATAACGTTATATACTATTACGTTATAGCGTATAACGTTATATAGTATTATGTTATAAACGTATAACGTTATATAGTATTACGTTATAACGTATAACGTTATATAGTATTACGATATAACCTATAACGTTATATAGTATTACGTTATAGCATATAACGTTATATAGTACATCATTATGACGTATAACGTTATATAGTAATACGTTATAGCATATAACGTTATATAGTACATCATTATGACGTATAACGTAATATAGTATTACGTTATAGCGTAAAACGTTATATAGTATTACGTTATAACGTATAACGTTATATAGTAATACGTTATAACGTATAACGTAATATAGTATTACGTTATAGCGTATAACGTTATATAGTATTACGTTATAACGTATAACGTTATATAGTAATACGTTATAACGTGTAACGTTATATAGTATTACGTTATAACGTATAACGTTATATAGTATTACGATATAACCTATAACGTTTATATAGTATTACGTTATAGCATATAACGTTATATAGTACATCATTATGACGTATAACGTAATATAGTATTACGTTATAGCGTATAAACTTTATAATGTATTACGTTATAACGTATAACGTTATATAGTAATACGTTATAACGTGTAACGTATATACTATACGTTATAGCGTATAACGTTATATACTATTACGTTATAGCGTATAACGTTATATAGTATTATGTTATAACGTATAACGTTCTATAGTATTACGTTTATAACGTACAACGTTATATACTATTACGTTATAACGTATAACGTTATATAGTATTACGTTATAACGTATAACGTTATATAGTATTACGATATAACCTATAACGTTATATAGTATTACGTTTATAGCATATACGTTATATAGTACATCATATGACGTATAACGTTGTATAGTAATACGTTATAGCATATAAACGTTATATAGTACATCATATGACGTATAACGTTATATAGTATTATGTTATAAGGTAAAACGTTATATGGTATTACGTTATAACGTATAAACGTTATATAGTAATACGTTATAACGTGTAACGTTATATACTATTACGTTATAGCGTATAACGTTATATAGTATTGTGTTATAACGTATAACGTTATATAGTATTACGTTATAACGTATAACGTTATATAGTATTACGTTATAACGTATAACGTTATATAGTATTACGTTATAACGCATAACGTTATATATTAATACGTTATAACGTATAACGTTATATAGTAATACGTTATAACGTATAACGTTATGTAGTATTACGTTATAGCGTATAACGTTATATAGTATTACGTTATAACGTATAACGTTATATAGTAATACGATATAACGTGCAACGTTATATACTATTACGTTATAGCGTATAACGTTATATGGTATTATGTTACAACGTATAACGTTATATAGTATTACGTTATAACGTATAACGTTATATAGTATACGTTATAACGTATAACTTTATATAGTATTACGTTATAGCATGTAACGTTATATAGTACATCAGTATGACGTATAACGTTATACAGTATTATGTTATAACGTATAATGTTAAATAGTATTACGTTATAACGTGTAACGTTATATAGTATTACGTTATAACGTATAACGTTATATAGTATTACGTTATAACGTATAACGTTATATAGTATTACGTTATAACGTATAACGTTATATAGTATTACGTTATAGCATATAACGTTATATAGTACATCATTATGACGCATAACGTTAGATACTATTACGTTATATCGTATAACGTTATATAGTATTACGTTATAAGGTAAACCCTTATATAGTATTAGGTTATAACGTATAACGTTATATAGTAATACGTTATAATGTGTAACGTTATACACTATTACGTTATAGCGTATAACGTTATATAGTAATACGTTATAACGTGTAACGTTATATACTATTACGTTATAGCGTATAACGTTATATAGTATTATGTTATAACGTATAACGTTATATAGTATTACGTTATAACGTATAACGTTATATAGCATACGTTATAACGTATAACGTTATATATTATTACGTTATAGCATGTAACGTTATATAGTACATCATTATGACGTATAACGTTATACAGTATTATGTTATAACGTATAACGTTAAATAGTATTACGTTATAACGTGTAACGTTATATAGTATTACGTTATAACGTATAACGTTATATAGTATTACGTTATAACGTATAACGTTATATAGTATTACGTTATAGCATATAACGTTATATAGTACATCATTGTGACGCATAACGTTAGATACTATTACGTTATATCGTATAACGTTATATAGTATTACGTTATAAGGTAAACCCTTATATAGTATTAGGTTATAACGTATAACGTTATATAGTAATACGTTATAATGTGTAACGTTATACACTATTACGTTATAGCGTATAACGTTATATAGTAATACGTTATAACGTGTAACGTTATATACTATTATGTTATAGCATATAACGTTATATAGTACATCATTATGACGTGTAACGTTATATACTATTACGTTATAGCGTATAACGTTATATAGTAATACGTTATAACGTATAACGTTATATAGTATTACGTTATAACGTATAACGTTATATAGTAATGCGTTATAGCATATAACGTTATATAGTACATCATTATGACGTGTAACGTTATATACTATTACGTTATAGCGTATAACGTTATATAGTAATGCGTTATAACGTATAACGTTATATAGTATTACGTTATAACGTATAACGATATATACTATTACGTTATAGCGTATAACGTTATATAGTATTATGTTATAACGTATAACGTTATATAGTATTACGTTATAACGTATAACGTTATATAGTATTACGTTATAACGTATAACGTTATATAGTATTACGTTATAGCATATAACGTTATATAGTACATCATTATGACGTATAACGTTATACAGTATTATGTTATAACGTATAACGTTAAATAGTATTACGTTATAACGTGTAACGTTATATAGTATTACGTTATAACGTATAACGTTATATAGTATTACGTTATAACGTATAACGTTATATAGTATTACGTTATAGCATATAACGTTATATAGTACATCATTGTGACGCATAACGTTAGATACTATTACGTTATATCGTATAACGTTATATAGTATTACGTTATAAGGTAAACCCTTATATAGTATTAGGTTATAACGTATAACGTTATATAGTAATACGTTATAATGTGTAACGTTATACACTATTACGTTATAGCGTATAACGTTATATAGTAATACGTTATAGCATATAACGTTATATAGTACAACATTATGACGTATAACGATATATAGTATTATGTTATAACGCATAACGTTATATAGTATTACGTTACAACGTATAACGTTATATAGTATTACGTTATAGCATATAACGTTATATAGTACATCATTATGACGTATGACGTTATATAGTATTATGTTATAACGTAAAACGTTATATAGTATTACGTTATAACGTATAACGTTATATAGTAATACGTTATAACGTATAACGTTATGTAGTATTACGTTATAGTGTATAACGTTATATAGTATTACGTTATAGCATATAACGTTATATAGTACATCATTATGACGTATAACGTTATATTGTATTATGCTATAACGTAAAACGTTATATAGTATTACGTTATAACGTATAACGTTATATAGTAATACGTTATAACGTATAACGTTATATAGTAATACGTTATAACGTGTAACGTTATATACTATTACGTTATAGCATATAACGTTATATAGTACATCATTATGACGTATAACGTTATATAGTATTACGTTATAACGTATAACGTTATATAGTAATACGTTATAACGTGTAACGTTATATACTATTACGTTATAGCATATAACGTTATATAGTACATCATTATGACGTATAACGTTATATAGTATTATGTTATAGCGTATAACGTTATATAGTATTACGTTATAACGTATAACGTTATGTACTATTACGTTATAGCGTATAACGTTATATACTATTACGTTATAACGTATAACGTTATATAGTATTACGTTATAACGTATAACGTTATATAGTATTATGTTATAACGTATAACGTTATATAGTATTACGTTATAGCGTATAACGTTATATACTATTACGTTATAACGTATAACGTTATATAGTATTACGTTATAACGTATAACGTTATATAGTATTACGTTATGACGTATAACGTTATATAGTACATCAGTATGTCGTATAACGTTATGTACTATTACGTTATAGCGTATAACGTTATATACTATTACGTTATAGCGTATAACGTTATATAGTATTATGTTATAACGTATAACGTTATATAGTATTACGTTATAGCGTATAACGTTATATACTATTACGTTATAACGTATAACGTTATATAGTATTACGTTATAACGTATAACGTTATATAGTATTACGTTATAACGTATAACGTTATATAGTACATCAGTATGTCGTATAACGTTATGTACTATTACGTTATAGCGTATAACGTTATATACTATTACGTTATAGCGTATAACGTTATATAGTATTATGTTATAGCGTATAACGTTATATAGTATTATGTTATAACGTATAACGTTATATAGTATTACGTTATAACGTATAACGTTATATAGTAATACGTTATAACGTATAACGTTATATAGTATAACGTTATAACTTATAACGTTATATAGTATTATGTTATAACGTATAACGGTATATAGTGTTACGTTATAACGTGTAACGTTATATAGTAATACGTTATAACGTGTAACGTTATATACTATTACGTTATAGCGTATAACGTTATATAGTATTACGTTATAGCATATAACGTTATATAGTACATCATTATGACGAATAACGTTATATAGTATTATGTTATAACGTATAACGGTATATAGTGTTACGTTATGACGTGTAACGTTATATAGTATTACGTTATAACTTATAACGTTATATAGTATTATGTTATAACGTAAAACGTTATATGGTATTACGTTATAACGTATAACGCTATATAGTAATACGTTATAGCATATAAAGTTATATAGTACATCATTATGACGTATAACGTTATATAGTATTATGTTATAACGTATAACGTTATATAGTATTACGTTATAACGTATAACGTTATATAGTAATACGTTATAACTTATAACTTTATATAGTATTATGTTATAACGTATAACGTTATATAGTGTTACGTTATAACGTATAACGTTATATAGTATTACGTTATAACGTATAACGTTATATAGTACATCATTATGTCGTATAACGTTATGTACTATTACGTTATAGCGTATAACGTTATATACTATTACGTTATAGCGTATAACGTTATATAGTATTACGTTATAACGTATAACGTTATATAGTAATACGTTATAACGTATAACGTTATATAGTATAACGTTATAACTTATAACGTTATATAGTATTATGTTATAACGTATAACGGTATATAGTGTTACGTTATAACGTGTAACGTTATATAGTAATACGTTATAACGTGTAACGTTATATACTATTACGTTATAGCGTATAACGTTATATAGTATTACGTTATAGCATATAACGTTATATAGTACATCATTATGACGAATAACGTTATATAGTATTATGTTATAACGTATAACGGTATATAGTGTTACGTTATAACGTGTAACGTTATATAGTATTACGTTATAACTTATAACGTTATATAGTATTATGTTATAACGTAAAACGTTATATGGTATTACGTTATAACGTATAACGCTATATAGTAATACGTTATAGCATATAAAGTTATATAGTACATCATTATGACGTATAACGTTATATAGTATTATGTTATAACGTATAACGTTATATAGTATTACGTTATAACGTATAACGTTATATAGTAATACGTTATAACGTGTAACGTTATATACTATTACGTTATAACGTATAACGTTATATAGTATTATGTTATAACGCATAACGTTATATAGTATTACGTTATAACGTATAACGTTATATAGTAATACGTTATAACGTATAACGTTATATAGTAATACGTTATAACGTATAACGTTGTATAGTATTACGTTATAACTTATAACGTTATATAGTATTATGTTATAACGTATAACGGTATATAGTATTACGTTATATCGTATAACGTTATATTGTATTACGTTATAACGTATAACGTTATATAGTAATACGTTATAACGTATAACGTTGTATAGTATTACGTTATAGCATATAACGTTATATAGTACATCATTATGACGTATAACGTTATATAGTATTATGTTATAACGTATAACGGTATATAGTATTACGTTATATCGTATAACGTTATATAGTATTACGTTATAACGTATAACGTTATATAGTACATCATTATGACCTATAACGTTATATAGTACATCATTATGACGTATAACGTTATATAGTATTATCTTATAACGTATAACGTTATATAGTAATACGTTATAACGTGTAAGGTTATATACTATTACGTTATAGCGTATAACGTTATATAGTATTATGTTATAACGTATAACGTTATATAGTATTACGTTATAACGTATAACGTTATATAGTATTACGTTATAACGTATAACGTTATATAGTACATCATTATGACGTATAACGTTATATAGTATTATGTTATAACGTATAACGTTATATAGTATTTCGTTATAACGTATAACGTTATATAGTATTACGTTATAGCATATAACGTTATATAGTACACCATTATGACGTGTAACGTTATATAGTATTACGTTATAACGTATAACGTTATATAGTACATCATTATGACGTATAACGTTATATAGTATTATCTTATAACGTATAACGTTATATAGTAATACGTTATAACGTGTAAGGTTATATACTATTACGTTATAGCGTATAACGTTATATAGTATTATGTTATAACGTATAACGTTATATAGTATTACGTTATAACGTATAACGTTATATAGTATTACGTTATAACGTATAACGTTATATAGTACATCATTATGACCTTATAACGTTATATAGTATTATGTTATAACGTATAATGTTATATAGTAATACGTTATAATGTGTAACGTTATACACTATTACGTTACAGCGTATAACGTTATATAGTAATACGTTATAACGTGTAATGTTACATACTATTATGATATAGCGTATAACGTTATATAGTATTACGTTATAACGTGTAACGTTATATAGTAATACGTTATAACGTGTAACGTTATATAATATTACGTTATAGCGTATAACGTTATATAGTATTACGTTATAACGTATAACGTTATATAGTATTACGTTATAGCATATAACGATATATAGTACATCATTATGACGTATAACGTTATATAGTATTATGTTATAGCGTATAACGTTATATAGTATTACGTTATAACGTATAACGTTATATAGCATTACGTTATAACGTATAACGTTATATAGTAATACGTTATATCGTGTAACGTTATATAGTAAATCGTTATAACGTGTAACGTTATATAGTAATACGTTATATCGTGTAACGTTATATACTATTACGTTATAGCGTATAACGTTATATAGTATTACGTTATAACGTATAACGTTATATAGTAATACGTTATAACGTCTAACGTTATATACTATTACGTTATAGCGTATAACGTTATATAGTATTATGTTATAACGTATAACGTTATATAGTATTACGTTATAACGTAAACCCTTATATAGTATTACGTTATAACGTATAACGTTATATAGTATTACGTTATAGCATATAACGTTATATAGTACATCATCATGACGTATAACGTTGTATAGTATTATGTTATAGCGCATAACGTTATATAGTATTACGTTATAACGTATAACGTTATATAGTATTACGTTATAACGTATAACGTTATATAGTAATACGTTAAAACGTGTAACGTTATATACTATTACGTTACAGCGTATAACGTTATATAGTATTACGTTATAGCATATAACGTTATATAGTACATCATTATGACGTATAACGTTATATAGTATTATGTTATAACGTATAACGTTATATAGTATTACGTTATAACGTATAACGTTATAGAGTATTACGTTATAGCATATAACGTAATATAGTACATCATTATGACGTATAACGTTATATAGTATTATGTTATAACGTAAAACGTAATATAGTATTACGTTATAACGTATAACGTTATATAGTAATACGTTATAACGTGTACCGTTATATACTATTACGTTATAGCGTATAACATTATATAGTATTACGTTATAACGTATAACGTTATATAGAAATACGTTATAACGTGTAACGTTGTATACTATTACGTTATAGCGTATAACGTTATATAGTACATCATTATGACGTATAACGTTATATAGTATTATGTTACAACGTAAAACGTTATATAGTATTACGTTATAACGTATAACGGTATATAGTACATCATTATGACGTATAACGTTATATAGTATTACGTTATAACGTATAACGTTATATAGTATTACGTTATAACGTATAACGTTATATAGTATTACGTTATAGCATATAACGTTATATAGTACATCATATGACGTATAACATTATATAGTATTATGTTATAACGTAAAACGTTATATAGTATTACGTTATAACGTATAACGTTATATAGTAGTACGTTATAACGTATAACGTTATGTAGTATGACGTTATAGCGTATAACGTTATATAGTATTATGTTATAACATATAACGTTATATAGTATTACGTTATAACGTATAACGTTATATAGTAATACGTTATAACGTGTAACTTTATATACTATTACGTTATAGCGTATAACGTTATATAGTATTATGTTATAACGTATAACGTTATATAGTATTACGTTATAACGTACAACGTTATATAGTATTACGTTATAGCGCATAACGTTATATAGTATTACGTTATAACGCATAACGTTATATATTAATACGTTATAACGTATAACGTTATATAGTAATACGTTATAACGTATAACGTTATGTAGTATTACGTTATAGCGTATAACGTTATATAGTATTACGTTTATAACGTATAACGTTATATAGTAATACGATATAACGTGTAACGTTATATACTATTACGTTATAGCGTATAACGTTATATAGTATTATGTTACAACGTATAACGTTATATAGTATTACGTTATAACGTATAACGTTATATAGTATACGTTATAACGTATAACTTTATATAGTATTACGTTATAGCATGTAACGTTATATAGTACATCATTATGACGTATAACGTTATACAGTATTATGTTATAACGTATAACGTTAAACAGTATTACGTTATAACGTGTAACGTTATATAGTATTACGTTATAACGTATAACGTTATATAGTATTACGTTATAGCATATAACGTTATATAGTACATCATTATGACGCATAACGTTAGATACTATTACGTTATATCGTATAACGTTATATAGTATTACGTTATAAGGTAAACCCTTATATAGTATTAGGTTATAACGTATAACGTTATATAGCATACGTTATAACGTATAACGTTATATAGTATTACGTTATAGCATGTAACGTTATATAGTACATCATTATGACGTATAACGTTATACAGTATTATGTTATAACGTATAACGTTAAATAGTATTACGTTATAACGTGTAACGTTATATAGTATTACGTTATAACGTATAACGTTATATAGTATTACGTTATAACGTATAACGTTATATAGTATTACGTTATAGCATATAACGTTATATAGTACATCATTGTGACGCATAACGTTAGATACTATTACGTTATATCGTATAACGTTATATAGTATTGCGTTATAAGGTAAACCCTTATATAGTAATAGGTTATAACGTTTAACGTTATATAGTAATACGTTATAATGTGTAACGTTATACACTATTACGTTATAGCGTATAACGTTATATAGTAATACGTTATAACGTGTAACGTTATATACTATTATGTTATAGCATATAACGTTATATAGTACATCATTATGACGTGTAACGTTATATACTATTACGTTATAACGTATAACGTTATATAGTATTACGTTATAACGTATAACGTTATATAGTAATACGTTATAGCATATAACGTTATATAGTACATCATTATGACGTGTAACGTTATATACTATTACGTTATAGCGTATAACGTTATATAGTAATGCGTTATAACGTATAACGTTATATAGTATTACGTTATAACGTATAACGATATATACTATTACGTTATAGCGTATAACGTTATATAGTATTATGTTATAACGTATAACGTTATATAGTATTACGTTATAACGTATAACGTTATATAGTATTACGTTATAACGTATAACGTTATATAGTATTACGTTATAGCATATAACGTTATATAGTACAACATTATGACGTATAACGTTATATAGTATTATGTTATAACGCATAACGTTATATAGTATTACGTTACAACGTATAACGTTATATAGTATTACGTTATAGCATATAACGTTATATAGTACATCATTATGACGTATGACGTTATATAGTATTATGTTATAACGTAAAACGTTATATAGTATTACGTTATAACGTATAACGTTATATAGTAATACGTTATAACGTATAACGTTATGTAGTATTACGTTATAGTGTATAACGTTATATAATATTACGTTATAGCATATAACGTTATATAGTACATCATTATGACGTATAACGTTATATTGTATTATGCTATAACGTAAAACGTTATATAGTATTACGTTATAACGTATAACGTTATATAGTAATACGTTATAACGTATAACGTTATATAGTAATACGTTATAACGTGTAACGTTATATACTATTACGTTATAGCATATAACGTTATATAGTACATCATTATGACGTATAACGTTATATAGTATTACGTTATAACGTATAACGTTATATAGTAATACGTTATAACGTGTAACGTTATATACTATTACGTTATAGCATATAACGTTATATAGTACATCATTATGACGTATAACGTTATATAGTATTATGTTATAGCGTATAACGTTATATAGTATTACGTTATAACGTATAACGTTATGTACTATTACGTTATAGCGTATAACGTTATATACTATTACGTTATAACGTATAACGTTATATAGTATTACGTTATAACGTATAACGTTATAGTGTATTATGTTATAACGTATAACGTTATATAGTATTACGTTATAGCGTATAACGTTATATACTATTACGTTATAACGTATAACGTTATATAGTATTACGTTATAACGTATAACGTTATATAGTATTACGTTATAACGTATAACGTTATATAGTACATCAGTATGTCGTATAACGTTATGTACTATTACGTTATAGCGTATAACGTTATATACTATTACGTTATAGCGTATAACGTTATATAGTATTATGTTATAACGTATAACGTTATATAGTATTACGTTATAGCGTATAACGTTATATACTATTACGTTATAACGTATAACGTTATATAGTATTACGTTATAACGTATAACGTTATATAGTATTACGTTATAACGTATAACGTTATATAGTACATCAGTATGTCGTATAACGTTATATAGTATTATGTTATAGCGTATAACGTTATATAGTATTATGTTATAGCGTATAACGTTATATAGTATTATGTTATAACGTATAACGTTATATAGTATTACGTTATAACGTATAACGTTATATAGTATTACGTTATAACGTATAACGTTATATAGTAATACGTTATAACGTATAACGTTATATAGTATAACGTTATAACTTATAACGTTATATAGTATTATGTTATAACGTATAACGGTATATAGTGTTACGTTATAACGTGTAACGTTATATAGTAATACGTTATAACGTGTAACGTTATATACTATTACGTTATAGCGTATAACGTTATATAGTATTACGTTATAGCATATAACGTTATATAGTACATCATTATGACGAATAACGTTATATAGTATTATGTTATAACGTATAACGGTATATAGTGTTACGTTATGACGTGTAACGTTATATAGTATTACGTTATAACTTATAACGTTATATAGTATTATGTTATAACGTAAAACGTTATATGGTATTACGTTATAACGTATAACGCTATATAGTAATACGTTATAGCATATAAAGTTATATAGTACATCATTATGACGTATAACGTTATATAGTATTATGTTATAACGTATAACGTTATATAGTATTACGTTATAACGTATAACGTTATATAGTAATACGTTATAACTTATAACTTTATATAGTATTATGTTATAACGTATAACGTTATATAGTGTTACGTTATAACGTATAACGTTATATAGTATTACGTTATAACGTATAACGTTATATAGTACATCATTATGTCGTATAACGTTATGTACTATTACGTTATAGCGTATAACGTTATATACTATTACGTTATAGCGTATAACGTTATATAGTATTACGTTATAACGTATAACGTTATATAGTAATACGTTATAACGTATAACGTTATATAGTATAACGTTATAACTTATAACGTTATATAGTATTATGTTATAACGTATAACGTTATATAGTAATACGTTATAACGTGTAACGTTATATACTATTACGTTATAACGTGTAACGTTATATACTATTACGTTATAGAGTATAACGTTATATAGTATTGTGTTATAACGTATAACGTTATATAGTATTACGTTATAACGTATAACGTTATATAGTATTACGTTATAACGTATAACGTTATATAGTATTACGTTATAGCATATAACGTTATATAGTACATCATTATGACGTATAACGTTATATAGTATTATGTTACAACGTAAAACGTTATATAGTATTACGTTATAACGTATAACGTTATATAGTAATACGTTATAACATGTAACGTTATATACTATTACGTTATAGCGTATAACGTTATATAGTATTACGTTATAGCGTATAACTTTATATAGTAATACGTTATAACGTGTAACGTTGTATACTATTACGTTATAGCGTATAACGTTATATAGTATTACGTTATAACGCATAACGTTATATAGTAATACGTTATAACGTATAACGTTATATTGTATTACGTTATAACGTGTAACGTTGTATACTATTACGTTATAGCGTATAACGTTATATAGTATTACGTTATAACGCATAACGTTATATAGTATTACGTTACAACGTATAACGTTATATAGTATTACGTTATAGCATATAACGTTATATAGTACATCATTATGACGTATGACGTTATATAGTATTATGTTATAACGTAAAACGTTATATAGTATTACGTTATAACGTATAACGTTATATAGTAATACGTTATAACGTATAACGTTATGTAGTATTACGTTATAGTGTATAACGTTATATAATATTACGTTATAGCATATAACGTTATATAGTACATCATTATGACGTATAACGTTATATTGTATTATGCTATAACGTAAAACGTTATATAGTATTACGTTATAACGTATAACGTTATATAGTAATACGTTATAACGTATAACGTTATATAGTAATACGTTATAACGTGTAACGTTATATACTATTACGTTATAGCATATAACGTTATATAGTACATCATTATGACGTATAACGTTATATAGTATTACGTTATAACGTATAACGTTATATAGTAATACGTTATAACGTGTAACGTTATATACTATTACGTTATAGCATATAACGTTATATAGTACATCATTATGACGTATAACGTTATATAGTATTATGTTATAGCGTATAACGTTATATAGTATTACGTTATAACGTATAACGTTATGTACTATTACGTTATAGCGTATAACGTTATATACTATTACGTTATAACGTATAACGTTATATAGTATTACGTTATAACGTATAACGTTATATAGTATTATGTTATAACGTATAACGTTATATAGTATTACGTTATAGCGTATAACGTTATATACTATTACGTTATAACGTATAACGTTATATAGTATTACGTTATAACGTATAACGTTATATAGTATTACGTTATAACGTATAACGTTATATAGTACATCAGTATGTCGTATAACGTTATGTACTATTACGTTATAGCGTATAACGTTATATACTATTACGTTATAGCGTATAACGTTATATAGTATTATGTTATAACGTATAACGTTATATAGTATTACGTTATAGCGTATAACGTTATATACTATTACGTTATAACGTATAACGTTATATAGTATTACGTTATAACGTATAACGTTATATAGTATTACGTTATAACGTATAACGTTATATAGTACATCAGTATGTCGTATAACGTTATGTACTATTACGTTATAGCGTATAACGTTATATACTATTACGTTATAGCGTATAACGTTATATAGTATTATGTTATAGCGTATAACGTTATATAGTATTATGTTATAACGTATAACGTTATATAGTATTACGTTATAACGTATAACGTTATATAGTAATACGTTATAACGTATAACGTTATATAGTATAACGTTATAACTTATAACGTTATATAGTATTATGTTATAACGTATAACGGTATATAGTGTTACGTTATAACGTGTAACGTTATATAGTAATACGTTATAACGTGTAACGTTATATACTATTACGTTATAGCGTATAACGTTATATAGTATTACGTTATAGCATATAACGTTATATAGTACATCATTATGACGAATAACGTTATATAGTATTATGTTATAACGTATAACGGTATATAGTGTTACGTCATGACGTGTAACGTTATATAGTATTACGTTATAACTTATAACGTTATATAGTATTATGTTATAACGTAAAACGTTATATGGTATTACGTTATAACGTATAACGCTATATAGTAATACGTTATAGCATATAAAGTTATATAGTACATCATTATGACGTATAACGTTATATAGTATTATGTTATAACGTATAACGTTATATAGTATTACGTTATAACGTATAACGTTATATAGTAATACGTTATAACTTATAACTTTATATAGTATTATGTTATAACGTATAACGTTATATAGTGTTACGTTATAACGTATAACGTTATATAGTATTACGTTATAACGTATAACGTTATATAGTACATCATTATGTCGTATAACGTTATGTACTATTACGTTATAGCGTATAACGTTATATACTATTACGTTATAGCGTATAACGTTATATAGTATTACGTTATAACGTATAACGTTATATAGTAATACGTTATAACGTATAACGTTATATAGTATAACGTTATAACTTATAACGTTATATAGTATTATGTTATAACGTATAACGTTATATAGTAATACGTTATAACGTGTAACGTTATATACTATTACGTTATAGCGTATAACGTTATATAGTATTGTGTTATAACGTATAACGTTATATAGTATTACGTTATAACGTATAACGTTATATAGTATTACGTTATAACGTATAACGTTATATAGTATTACGTTATAGCATATAACGTTATATAGTACATCATTATGACGTATAACGTTATATAGTATTATGTTACAACGTAAAACGTTATATAGTATTACGTTATAACGTATAACGTTATATAGTAATACGTTATAACATGTAACGTTATATACTATTACGTTATAGCGTATAACGTTATATAGTATTACGTTATAGCGTATAACTTTATATAGTAATACGTTATAACGTGTAACGTTGTATACTATTACGTTATAGCGTATAACGTTATATAGTATTACGTTATAACGCATAACGTTATATAGTAATACGTTCTAACGTATAACGTTATATTGTATTACGTTATAACGTGTAACGTTGTATACTATTACGTTATAGCGTATAACGTTATATAGTATTACGTTATAACGCATAACGTTATATAGTAATACGTTATAACGTATAACGTTATATTGTATTACGTTATAACTTATATCGTTATATAGTATTATGTTATAACGTATAACGGTATATAGTACATCATTATGACGTATAACGTTATATAGTATTATGTTATAACGTATAACGTTATATATTATTACGTTATAACGTATAACGTTATATAGTAATACGTTATAACGTGTAACGTTTTATACTATTACGTTATAGCGTATAACGTTATATAGTATTACGTTATAGCATATAACGTTATATAGTACATCATTATGACGTATAACGTTATATAGTATTATGTTACAACGTAAAACGTTATATAGTATTACGTTATAACGTATAACGTTATATAGTAATACGTTATAACGTGTAACGTTATATACTATTACGTTATAGCGTATAACGTTATATAGTATTACGTTATAGCGTATAACTTTATATAGAAATACGTTATAACGTGTAACGTTGTATACTATTACGTTATAGCGTATAACGTTATATAGTACATCATTATGACGTATAACGTTATATAGTATTATGTTACAACGTAAAACGTTATATAGTATTACGTTATAACGTATAACGGTATATAGTACATCATTATGACGTATAACGTTATATAGTATTACGTTATAACGTATAACGTTATATAGTATTACGTTATAACGTATAACGTTATATAGTATTACGTTATAGCATATAACGTTATATAGTACATCATTATGACGTATAACATTATATAGTATTATGTTATAACGTAAAACGTTATATAGTATTACGTTATAACGTATAACGTTATATAGTAGTACTTTATAACGTATAACGTTATGTAGTATGACGTTATAGCGTATAACGTTATATAGTATTATGTTATAACATATAACGTTATATAGTATTACGTTATAACGTATAACGTTATATAGTAATACGTTATAACGTGTAACTTTATATACTATTACGTTATAGCGTATAACGTTATATAGTATTATGTTATAACGTATAACGTTATATAGTATTACGTTATAACGTACAACGTTATACAGTATTACGTTATAGCGTATAACGTTATATAGTATTACGTTATAACGCATAACGTTATATATTAATACGTTATAACGTATAACGTTATATAGTAATACGTTATAACGTATAACGTTAAGTAGTATTACGTTATAGCGTATAACGTTATATAGTATTACGTTATAACGTATAACGTTATATAGTAATACGATATAACGTGCAACGTTATATACTATTACGTTATAGCGTATAACGTTATATAGTATTATGTTACAACGTATAACGTTATATAGTATTACGTTATAACGTATAACGTTATATAGTATACGTTATAACGTATAACTTTATATAGTATTACGTTATAGCATGTAACGTTATATAGTACATCAGTATGACGTATAACGTTATACAGTATTATGTTATAACGTATAACGTTAAATAGTATTACGTTATAACGTGTAGCGTTATATAGTATTACGTTATAACGTATAACGTTATATAGTATTACGTTATAACGTATAACGTTATATAGTATTACGTTATAACGTATAACGTTATATAGTATTACGTTATAGCATATAACGTTATATAGTACATCATTATGACGCATAACGTTAGATACTATTACGTTATATCGTATAACGTTATATAGTATTACGTTATAAGGTAAACCCTTATATAGTATTAGGTTATAACGTATAACGTTATATAGTAATACGTTATAATGTGTAACGTTATACACTATTACGTTATAGCGTATAACATTATATAGTATTACGTTATAGCATATAACGTTATATAGTACATCATTATGACGTGTAACGTTATATACTATTACGTTATAGCGTATAACGTTATATAGTAATGCGTTATAACGTATAACGTTATATATTATTACGTTATAACGTATAACGATATATACTATTACGTTATAGCGTATAACGTTATATAGTATTATGTTATAACGTATAACGTTATATAGTATTACGTTATAACGTATAACGTTATATAGTATTACGTTATAACGTATAACGTTATATAGTATTACGTTATAGCATATAACGTTATATAGTACAACATTATGACGTATAACGATATATAGTATTATGTTATAACGCATAACGTTATATAGTATTACGTTACAACGTATAACGTTATATAGTATTACGTTATAGCATATAACGTTATATAGTACATCATTATGACGTATGACGTTATATAGTATTATGTTATAACGTAAAACGTTATATAGTATTACGTTATAACGTATAACGTTATATAGTAATACGTTATAACGTATAACGTTATGTAGTATTACGTTATAGTGTATAACGTTATATAGTATTACGTTATAGCATATAACGTTATATAGTACATCATTATGACGTATAACGTTATATTGTATTATGCTATAACGTAAAACGTTATATAGTATTACGTTATAACGTATAACGTTATATAGTAATACGTTATAACGTATAACGTTATATAGTAATACGTTATAACGTGTAACGTTATATACTATTACGTTATAGCATATAACGTTATATAGTACATCATTATGACGTATAACGTTATATAGTATTACGTTATAACGTATAACGTTATATAGTAATACGTTATAACGTGTAACGTTATATACTATTACGTTATAGCATATAACGTTATATAGTACATCATTATGACGTATAACGTTATATAGTATTATGTTATAGCGTATAACGTTATATAGTATTACGTTATAACGTATAACGTTATGTACTATTACGTTATAGCGTATAACGTTATATACTATTACGTTATAACGTATAACGTTATATAGTATTACGTTATAACGTATAACGTTATATAGTATTATGTTATAACGTATAACGTTATATAGTATTACGTTATAGCGTATAACGTTATATACTATTACGTTATAACGTATAACGTTATATAGTATTACGTTATAACGTATAACGTTATATAGTATTACGTTATGACGTATAACGTTATATAGTACATCAGTATGTCGTATAACGTTATGTACTATTACGTTATAGCGTATAACGTTATATACTATTACGTTATAGCGTATAACGTTATATAGTATTATGTTATAACGTATAA
This sequence comes from Bombus affinis, assembly GCF_024516045.1. Classification (NCBI taxonomy): domain Eukaryota; kingdom Metazoa; phylum Arthropoda; class Insecta; order Hymenoptera; family Apidae; genus Bombus; species Bombus affinis. The sequence goes on along the minus strand of NW_026108967.1, from coordinate 94,002 downwards.
CGTTATATAGTATTACGTTATAGCGTATAACGTTATATACTATTACGTTATAACGTATAACGTTATATAGTATTACGTTATAACGTATAACGTTATATAGTATTACGTTATAACGTATAACGTTATATAGTACATCAGTATGTCGTATAACGTTATGTACTATTACGTTATAGCGTATAACGTTATATACTATTACGTTATAGCGTATAACGTTATATAGTATTATGTTATAGCGTATAACGTTATATAGTATTATGTTATAACGTATAACGTTATATAGTATTACGTTATAACGTATAACGTTATATAGTAATACGTTATAACGTATAACGTTATATAGTATAACGTTATAACTTATAACGTTATATAGTATTATGTTATAACGTATAACGGTATATAGTGTTACGTTATAACGTGTAACGTTATATAGTAATACGTTATAACGTGTAACGTTATATACTATTACGTTATAGCGTATAACGTTATATAGTATTACGTTATAGCATATAACGTTATATAGTACATCATTATGACGAATAACGTTATATAGTATTCTGTTATAACGTATAACGGTATATAGTGTTACGTTATGACGTGTAACGTTATATAGTATTACGTTATAACTTATAACGTTATATAGAATTATGTTATAACGTAAAACGTTATATGGTATTACGTTATAACGTATAACGCTATATAGTAATACGTTATAGCATATAAAGTTATATAGTACATCATTATGACGTATAACGTTATATAGTATTATGTTATAACGTATCACGTTATATAGTATTACGTTATAACGTATAACGTTATATAGTAATACGTTATAACTTATAACTTTATATAGTATTATGTTATAACGTATAACGTTATATAGTGTTACGTTATAGCGTATAACGTTATATAGTATTACGTTATAACGTATAACGTTATATAGTAATACGTTATAACGTATAACGTTATATAGTATAACGTTATAACTTATAACGTTATATAGTATTATGTTATAACGTATAACGGTATATAGTGTTACGTTATAACGTGTAACGTTATATAGTAATACGTTATAACGTGTAACGTTATATACTATTACGTTATAGCGTATAACGTTATATAGTATTACGTTATAGCATATAACGTTATATAGTACATCATTATGACGAATAACGTTATATAGAATTATGTTATAACGTATAACGGTATATAGTGTTACGTTATAACGTGTAACGTTATATAGTATTACGTTATAACTTATAACGTTATATAGTATTATGTTATAACGTAAAACGTTATATGGTATTACGTTATAACGTATAACGCTATATAGTAATACGTTATAGCATATAAAGTTATATAGTACATCATTATGACGTATAACGTTATATAGTATTATGTTATAACGTATAACGTTATATAGTATTACGTTATAACGTATAACGTTATATAGTAATACGTTATAACGTGTAACGTTATATACTATTACGTTATAACGTATAACGTTATATAGTATTATGTTATAACGTATAACGTTATATAGTATTACGTTATAGCATATAACGTTATATAGTACACCATTATGACGTGTAACGTTATATAGTATTACGTTATAACGTATAACGTTATATAGTACATCATTATGACGTAGAACGTTATATAGTATTATCTTATAACGTATAACGTTATATAGTAATACGTTATAACGTGTAAGGTTATATACTATTACGTTATAGCGTATAACGTTATATAGTATTATGTTATAACGTATAACGTTATATAGTATTACGTTATAACGTATAACGTTATATAGTATTACGTTATAACGTATAACGTTATATAGTACATCATTATGACCTTATAACGTTATATAGTATTATGTTATAACGTATAATGTTATATAGTAATACGTTATAATGTGTAACGTTATACACTATTACGTTACAGCGTATAACGTTATATAGTAATACGTTATAACGTGTAATGTTACATACTATTATGATATAGCGTATAACGTTATATAGTATTACGTTATAACGTGTAACGTTATATAGTAATACGTTATAACGTGTAACGTTATATAATATTACGTTATAGCGTATAACGTTATATAGTATTACGTTATAACGTATAACGTTATATAGTATTACGTTATAGCATATAACGATATATAGTACATCATTATGACGTATAACGTTATATAGTATTATGTTATAGCGTATAACGTTATATAGTATTACGTTATAACGTATAACGTTATATAGCATTACGTTATAACGTATAACGTTATATAGTAATACGTTATATCGTGTAACGTTATATAGTAATACGTTATAACGTGTAACGTTATATAGTAATACGTTATATCGTGTAACGTTATATACTATTACGTTATAGCGTATAACGTTATATAGTATTACGTTATAACGTATAACGTTATATAGTAATACGTTATAACGTCTAACGTTATATACTATTACGTTATAGCGTATAACGTTATATAGTATTATGTTATAACGTATAACGTTATATAGTATTACGTTATAACGTAAACCCTTATATAGTATTACGTTATAACGTATAACGTTATATAGTATTACGTTATAGCATATAACGTTATATAGTACATCATCATGACGTATAACGTTGTATAGTATTATGTTATAGCGCATAACGTTATATAGTATTACGTTATAACGTATAACGTTATATAGTATTACGTTATAACGTATAACGTTATATAGTAATACGTTAAAACGTGTAACGTTATATACTATTACGTTACAGCGTATAACGTTATATAGTATTACGTTATAGCATATAACGTTATATAGTACATCATTATGACGTATAACGTTATATAGTATTATGTTATAACGTATAACGTTATATAGTATTACGTTATAACGTATAACGTTATAGAGTATTACGTTATAGCATATAACGTAATATAGTACATCATTATGACGTATAACGTTATATAGTATTATGTTATAACGTAAAACGTAATATAGTATTACGTTATAACGTATAACGTTATATAGTAATACGTTATAACGTGTACCGTTATATACTATTACGTTATAGCGTATAACATTATATAGTATTACGTTATAACGTATAACGTTATATAGAAATACGTTATAACGTGTAACGTTGTATACTATTACGTTATAGCGTATAACGTTATATAGTACATCATTATGACGTATAACGTTATATAGTATTATGTTACAACGTAAAACGTTATATAGTATTACGTTATAACGTATAACGGTATATAGTACATCATTATGACGTATAACGTTATATAGTATTACGTTATAACGTATAACGTTATATAGTATTACGTTATAACGTATAACGTTATATAGTATTACGTTATAGCATATAACGTTATATAGTACATCATTATGACGTATAACATTATATAGTATTATGTTATAACGTAAAACGTTATATAGTATTACGTTATAACGTATAACGTTATATAGTAGTACGTTATAACGTATAACGTTATGTAGTATGACGTTATAGCGTATAACGTTATATAGTATTATGTTATAACATATAACGTTATATAGTATTACGTTATAACGTATAACGTTATATAGTAATACGTTATAACGTGTAACTTTATATACTATTACGTTATAGCGTATAACGTTATATAGTATTATGTTATAACGTATAACGTTATATAGTATTACGTTATAACGTACAACGTTATATAGTATTACGTTATAGCGTATAACGTTATATAGTATTACGTTATAACGCATAACGTTATATATTAATACGTTATAACGTATAACGTTATATAGTAATACGTTATAACGTATAACGTTATGTAGTATTACGTTATAGCGTATAACGTTATATAGTATTACGTTATAACGTATAACGTTATATAGTAATACGATATAACGTGTAACGTTATATACTATTACGTTATAGCGTATAACGTTATATAGTATTATGTTACAACGTATAACGTTATATAGTATTACGTTATAACGTATAACGTTATATAGTATACGTTATAACGTATAACTTTATATAGTATTACGTTATAGCATGTAACGTTATATAGTACATCATTATGACGTATAACGTTATGCAGTATTATGTTATAACGTATAACGTTAAATAGTATTACGTTATAACGTGTAACGTTATATAGTATTACGTTATAACGTATAACGTTATATAGTATTACGTTATAGCATATAACGTTATATAGTACATCATTATGACGCATAACGTTAGATACTATTACGTTATATCGTATAACGTTATATAGTATTACGTTATAAGGTAAACCCTTATATAGTATTAGGTTATAACGTATAACGTTATATAGCATACGTTATAACGTATAACGTTATATAGTATTACGTTATAGCATGTAACGTTATATAGTACATCATTATGACGTATAACGTTATACAGTATTATGTTATAACGTATAACGTTAAATAGTATTACGTTATAACGTGTAACGTTATATAGTATTACGTTATAACGTATCACGTTATATAGTATTACGTTATAACGTATAACGTTATATAGTATTACGTTATAGCATATAACGTTATATAGTACATCATTGTGACGCATAACGTTAGATACTATTACGTTATATCGTATAACGTTATATAGTATTACGTTATAAGGTAAACCCTTATATAGTATTAGGTTATAACGTTTAACGTTATATAGTAATACGTTATAATGTGTAACGTTATACACTATTACGTTATAGCGTATAACGTTATATAGTAATACGTTATAACGTGTAACGTTATATACTATTATGTTATAGCATATAACGTTATATAGTACATCATTATGACGTGTAACGTTATATACTATTACGTTATAACGTATAACGTTATATAGTATTACGTTATAACGTATAACGTTATATAGTAATACGTTATAGCATATAACGTTATATAGTACATCATTATGACGTGTAACGTTATATACTATTACGTTATAGCGTATAACGTTATATAGTAATGCGTTATAACGTATAACGTTATATAGTATTACGTTATAACGTATAACGATATATACTATTACGTTATAGCGTATAACGTTATATAGTATTATGTTATAACGTATAACGTTATATAGTATTACGTTATAACGTATAACGTTATATAGTATTACGTTATAACGTATAACGTTATATAGTATTACGTTATAGCATATAACGTTATATAGTACAACATTATGACGTATAACGTTATATAGTATTATGTTATAACGCATAACGTTATATAGTATTACGTTACAACGTATAACGTTATATAGTATTACGTTATAGCATATAACGTTATATAGTACATCATTATGACGTATGACGTTATATAGTATTATGTTATAACGTAAAACGTTATATAGTATTACGTTATAACGTATAACGTTATATAGTAATACGTTATAACGTATAACGTTATGTAGTATTACGTTATAGTGTATAACGTTATATAATATTACGTTATAGCATATAACGTTATATAGTACATCATTATGACGTATAACGTTATATTGTATTATGCTATAACGTAAAACGTTATATAGTATTACGTTATAACGTATAACGTTATATAGTAATACGTTATAACGTATAACGTTATATAGTAATACGTTATAACGTATAACGTTATATAGTAATACGTTATAACGTGTAACGTTATATACTATTACGTTATAGCATATAACGTTATATAGTACATCATTATGACGTATAACGTTATATAGTATTACGTTATAACGTATAACGTTATATAGTAATACGTTATAACGTGTAACGTTATATACTATTACGTTATAGCATATAACGTTATATAGTACATCATTATGACGTATAACGTTATATAGTATTATGTTATAGCGTATAACGTTATATAGTATTACGTTATAACGTATAACGTTATGTACTATTACGTTATAGCGTATAACGTTATATACTATTACGTTATAACGTATAACGTTATATAGTATTACGTTATAACGTATAACGTTATATAGTACTATGTTATAACGTATAACGTTATATAGTATTACGTTATAGCGTATAACGTTATATACTATTACGTTATAACGTATAACGTTATATAGTATTACGTTATAACGTATAACGTTATATAGTATTACGTTATAACGTATAACGTTATATAGTACATCAGTATGTCGTATAACGTTATGTACTATTACGTTATAGCGTATAACGTTATATACTATTACGTTATAGCGTATAACGTTATATAGTATTATGTTATAACGTATAACGTTATATAGTATTACGTTATAGCGTATAACGTTATATACTATTACGTTATAACGTATAACGTTATATAGTATTACGTTATAACGTATAACGTTATATAGTATTACGTTATAACGTATAACGTTATATAGTATTACGTTATAACGTATAACGTTATATAGTACATCAGTATGTCGTATAACGTTATGTACTATTACGTTATAGCGTATAACGTTATATACTATTACGTTATAGCGTATAACGTTATATAGTATTATGTTATAGCGTATAACGTTATATAGTATTATGTTATAACGTATAACGTTATATAGTATTACGTTATAACGTATAACGTTATATAGTAATACGTTATAACGTATAACGTTATATAGTATAACGTTATAACTTATAACGTTATATAGTATTATGTTATAACGTATAACGGTATATAGTGTTACGTTATAACGTGTAACGTTATATAGTAATACGTTATAACGTGTAACGTTATATACTATTACGTTATAGCGTATAACGTTATATAGTATTACGTTATAGCATATAACGTTATATAGTACATCATTATGACGAATAACGTTATATAGTATTATGTTATAACGTATAACGGTATATAGTGTTACGTTATGACGTGTAACGTTATATAGTATTACGTTATAACTTATAACGTTATATAGTATTATGTTATAACGTAAAACGTTATATGGTATTACGTTATAACGTATAACGCTATATAGTAATACGTTATAGCATATAAAGTTATATAGTACATCATTATGACGTATAACGTTATATAGTATTATGTTATAACGTATAACGTTATATAGTATTACGTTATAACGTATAACGTTATATAGTAATACGTTATAACTTATAACTTTATATAGTATTATGTTATAACGTATAACGTTATATAGTGTTACGTTATAACGTATAACGTTATATAGTATTACGTTATAACGTATAACGTTATATAGTACATCATTATGTCGTATAACGTTATGTACTATTACGTTATAGCGTATAACGTTATATACTATTACGTTATAGCGTATAACGTTATATAGTATTACGTTATAACGTATAACGTTATATAGTAATACGTTATAACGTATAACGTTATATAGTATAACGTTATAACTTATAACGTTATATAGTATTATGTTATAACGTATAACGGTATATAGTGTTACGTTATAACGTGTAACGTTATATAGTAATACGTTATAACGTGTAACGTTATATACTATTACGTTATAGCGTATAACGTTATATAGTATTACGTTATAGCATATAACGTTATATAGTACATCATTATGACGAATAACGTTATATAGTATTATGTTATAACGTATAACGGTATATAGTGTTACGTTATAACGTGTAACGTTATATAGTATTACGTTATAACTTATAACGTTATATAGTATTATGTTATAACGTAAAACGTTATATGGTATTACGTTATAACGTATAACGCTATATAGTAATACGTTATAGCATATAAAGTTATATAGTACATCATTATGACGTATAACGTTATATAGTATTATGTTATAACGTATAACGTTATATAGTATTACGTTATAACGTATAACGTTATATAGTAATACGTTATAACGTGTAACGTTAAATACTATTACGTTATAACGTATAACGTTATATAGTATTATGTTGTAACGTATAACGTTATATAGTATTACGTTATAACGTATAACGTTATATAGTAATACGTTATAACGTATAACGTTATATAGTAATACGTTATAACGTATAACGTTGTATAGTATTACGTTATAACTTATTACGTTATATAGTATTATGTTATAACGTATAACGGTATATAGTATTACGTTATATCGTATAACGTTATATTGTATTACGTTATAACGTATAACGTTATATAGTAATACGTTATAACGTATAACGTTATATAGTAATACGTTATAACGTATAACGTTGTATAGTATTACGTTATAGCATATAACGTTATATAGTACATCATTATGACGTATAACGTTATATAGTATTATGTTATAACGTATAACGGTATATAGTATTACGTTATATCGTATAACGTTATATAGCATTACGTTATAACGTATAACGTTATATAGTACATCATTATGACCTATAACGTTATATAGTACATCATTATGACGTATAACGTTATATAGTATTATCTTATAACGTATAACGTTATATAGTAATACGTTATAACGTGTAACGTTATATACTATTACGTTATAGCGTATAACGTTATATAGTATTATGTTATAACGTATAACGTTATATAGTATTACGTTATAACGTATAACGTTATATAGTATTACGTTATAGCATATAACGTTATATACTACACCATTATGACGTGTAACGTTATATAGTAATACGTTATAACGTGTAACGTTATATACTATTACGTTATAGCGTATAACGTTATATAGTATTACGTTAGAGCATATAACGTTCTATAGTACATCATTATGACCTTATAACGTTGTATAGTATTATGTTATAACGTATAATGTTATATAGTAATACGTTATAATGTGTAACGTTATACACTATTACGTTACAGCGTATAACGTTATATAGTAATACGTTATAACGTGTAATGTTACATACTATTATGATATAGCGTATAACGTTATATAGTATTACGTTATAACGTGTAACGTTATATAGTAATACGTTATAACGTGTAACGTTATATACTATTACGTTATAGCGTATAACGTTATATAGTATTACGTTATAACGTATAACGTTATATAGTATTACGTTATAGCATATAACGATATATAGTACATCATTATGACGTATAACGTTATATAGTATTATGTTATAGCGTATAACGTTATATAGTATTACGTTATAACGTATAACGTTATATAGCATTACGTTATAACGTATAACGTTATATAGTAATACGTTATATCGTGTAACGTTATATAGTAATACGTTATAACGTGTAACGTTATATAGTAATACGTTATATCGTGTAACGTTATATACTATTACGTTATAGCGTATAACGTTATATAGTATTACGTTATAACGTATAACGTTATATAGTAATACGTTATAACGTCTAACGTTATATACTATTACGTTATAGCGTATAACGTTATATAGTATTATGTTATAACGTATAACGTTATATAGTATTACGTTATAACGTAAACCCTTATATAGTATTACGTTATAACGTATAACGTTATATAGTATTACGTTATAGCATATAACGTTATATAGTACATCATTATGACGTATAACGTTGTATAGTATTATGTTATAGCGCATAACGTTATATAGTATTACGTTATAACGTATAACGTTATATAGTATTACGTTATAACGTATAACGTTATATAGTAATACGTTAAAACGTGTAACGTTATATACTATTACGTTACAGCGTATAACGTTATATAGTATTACGTTATAGCATATAACGTTATATAGTACATCATTATGACGTATAACGTTATATAGTATTATGTTATAACGTATAACGTTATATAGTATTACGTTATAACGTATAACGTTATAGAGTGTTACGTTATAGCATATAACGTAATATAGTACATCATTATGACGTATAACGTTATATAGTATTATGTTATAACGTAAAACGTAATATAGTATTACGTTATAACGTATAACGTTATATAGTAATACGTTATAACGTGTAACGTTATATACTATTACGTTATAGCGTATAACATTATATAGTATTACGTTATAACGTATAACGTTATATAGTAATACGTTATAACGTGTAACGTTATATACTATTACGTTATAGCATATAACGTTATATAGTACATCATTATGACGTATAACGTTATATAGTATTATGTTATAGCGTATAACGTTATATAGTATTACGTTATAACGTATAACGTTATATAGTATTACGTCATAACGTATAACGTTATATAGTATTACGTTATAACGTATAACGTTATATAGTACATCAGTATGTCGTATAACGTTATGTACTATTACGTTATAGCGTATAACGTTATATACTATTACGTTATAGCGTATAACGTTATATAGTATTATGTTATAACGTATAACGTTATATAGTAATACGTTATAACGTGTAACGTTATATACTATTACGTTATAGCGTATAACGTTATATAGTATTACGTTATAACGTATAACGTTATATAGTATTACGTTATAACGTATAACGTTATATAGTAATACGTTATAACTTATAACTTTATATAGTATTATGTTATAACGTATAACGTTATATAGTAATACGTTATAACGTGTAACGTTATATACTATTACGTTATAGCATATAACGTTATATAGTACATCATTATGACGTATAACGTTATATAGTATTATGTTATAGCGTATAACGTTATATAGTATTACGTTATAACGTATAACGTTATATAGTATTACGTTATAACGTATAACGTTATATAGTATTACGTTATAACGTATAACGTTATATAGTACATCAGTATGTCGTATAACGTTATGTACTATTACGTTATAGCGTATAACGTTATATACTATTACGTTATAGCGTATAACGTTATATAGTATTATGTTATAACGTATAACGTTATATAGTAATACGTTATAACGTGTAACGTTATATACTATTACGTTATAGCGTATAACGTTATATAGTATTACGTTATAACGTATAACGTTATATAGTATTACGTTATAGCATATAACGATATATAGTACATCATTATGACGTATAACGTTATATAGTATTATGTTATAGCGTATAACGTTATATAGTATTACGTTATAACGTATAACGTTATATAGCATTACGTTATAACGTATAACGTTATATAGTAATACGTTTTATCGTGTAACGTTATATAGTAATACGTTATAACGTGTAACGTTATATAGTAATACGTTATATCGTGTAACGTTATATACTATTACGTTATAGCGTATAACGTTATATAGTATTGCGTTATAACGTATAACGTTATATAGTATTACGTTATAACGTATAACGTTATATAGTAATACGTTATAACATCTAACGTTATATACTATTACGTTATAGCGTATAACGTTATATAGTATTATGTTATAACGTATAACGTTATATAGTATTACGTTATAACGTAAACCCTTATATAGTATTACGTTATAACGTATAACGTTATATAGTATTACGTTATAGCATATAACGTTATATAGTACATCATTATGACGTATAACGTTGTATAGTATTATGTTATAGCGCATAACGTTATATAGTATTACGTTATAACGTATAACGTTATATACTATTACGTTATAACGTATAACGTTATACAGTATTACGTTATAACGTATAACGTTATATAGTATTACGTTATGACGTATAACGTTATATAGTACATCAGTATGTCGTATAACGTTATGTACTATTACGTTATAGCGTATAACGTTATATACTATTACGTTATAGCGTATAACGTTATATAGTATTATGTTATAACGTATAACGTTATATAGTATTACGTTATAGCGTATAACGTTATATACTATTACGTTATAACGTATAACGTTATATAGTATTACGTTATAACGTATAACGTTATATAGTATTACGTTATAACGTATAACGTTACGTAGTACATCAGTATGTCGTATAACGTTATGTACTATTACGTTATAGCGTATAACGTTATATACTATTACGTTATAGCGTATAACGTTATATAGTATTATGTTATAGCGTATAACGTTATATAGTATTATGTTATAACGTATAACGTTATATAGTATTACGTTATAACGTATAACGTTATATAGTAATACGTTATAACGTATAACGTTATATAGTATAACGTTATAACTTATAACGTTATATAGTATTATGTTATAACGTATAACGGTATATAGTGTTACGTTATAACGTGTAACGTTATATAGTAATACGTTATAACGTGTAACGTTATATACTATTACGTTATAGCGTATAACGTTATATAGTATTACGTTATAGCATATAACGTTATATAGTACATCATTATGACGAATAACGTTATATAGTATTATGTTATAACGTATAACGGTATATAGTGTTACGTTATGACGTGTAACGTTATATAGTATTACGTTATAACTTATAACGTTATATAGTATTATGTTATAACGTAAAACGTTATATGGTATTACGTTATAACGTATAACGCTATATAGTAACACGTTATAGCATATAAAGTTATATAGTACATCATTATGACGTATAACGTTATATAGTATTATGTTATAACGTATAACGTTATATAGTATTACGTTATAACGTATAACGTTATATAGTAATACGTTATAACTTATAACTTTATATAGTATTATGTTATAACGTATAACGTTATATAGTGTTACGTTATAACGTATAACGTTATATAGTATTACGTTATAACGTATAACGTTATATAGTACATCATTATGTCGTATAACGTTATGTACTATTACGTTATAGCGTATAACGTTATATACTATTACGTTATAGCGTATAACGTTATATAGTATTACGCTATAACGTATAACGTTATATAGTAATACGTTATAACGTATAACGTTATATAGTATAACGTTATAACTTATAACGTTATATAGTATTATGTTATAACGTATAACGGTATATAGTGTTACGTTATAACGTGTAACGTTATATAGTAATACGTTATAACGTGTAACGTTATATACTATTACGTTATAGCGTATAACGTTATATAGTATTACGTTATAGCATATAACGTTATATAGTACATCATTATGACGAATAACGTTATATAGTATTATGTTATAACGTATAACGGTATATAGTGTTACGTTATAACGTGTAACGTTATATAGTATTACGTTATAACTTATAACGTTATATAGTATTATGTTATAACGTAAAACGTTATATGGTGTTACGTTATAACGTATAACGCTATATAGTAATACGTTATAGCATATAAAGTTATATAGTACATCATTATGACGTATAACGTTATATAGTATTATGTTATAAAGTATAACGTTATATAGTATTACGTTATAACGTATAACGTTATATAGTAATACGTTATAACGTGTAACGTTATATACTATTACGTTATAACGTATAACGTTATATAGTATTATGTTATAACGTATAACGTTATATAGTATTACGTTATAACGTATAACGTTATATAGTAATACGTTATAACGTATAACGTTATATAGTAATACGTTATAACGTATAACGTTGTATAGTATTACGTTATAACTTATAACGTTATATAGTATTATGTTATAACGTATAACGGTATATAGTATTACGTTATATCGTATAACGTTATATTGTATTACGTTATAACGTATAACGTTATATAGTAATACGTTATAACGTATAACGTTGTATAGTATTACGTTATAGCATATAACGTTATATAGTACATCATTATGACGTATAACGTTATATAGTATTATGTTATAACGTATAACGGTATATAGTATTACGTTATATCGTATAACGTTATATAGTATTACGTTATAACGTATAACGTCATATAGTACATCATTATGACCTATAACGTTATATAGTACATCATTATGACGTATAACGTTATATAGTATTATCTTATAACGTATAACGTTATATAGTAATACGTTATAACGTGTAAGGTTATATACTATTACGTTATAGCGTATAACGTTATATAGTATTATGTTATAACGTATAACGTTATATAGTATTACGTTATAACGTATAACGTTATATAGTATTACGTTATAACGTATGACGTTATATAGTACATCAATATGAAAGTATAACGTTATATAGTATTATGTTATAACGTATAACGTTATATAGTATTTCGTTATAACGTATAACGTTATATAGTATTACGTTATAGCATATAACGTTATATAGTACACCATTATGACGTGTAACGTTATATAGTATTACGTTATAACGTATAACGTTATATAGTACATCATTATGACGTATAACGTTATATAGTATTATCTTATAACGTATAACGTTATATAGTAATACGTTATAACGTGTAAGGTTATATACTATTACGTTATAGCGTATAACGTTATATAGTATTATGTTATAACGTATAACGTTATATAGTATTACGTTATAACGTATAACGTTATATAGTATTACGTTATAACGTATAACGTTATATAGTACATCATTATGACCTTATAACGTTATATAGTATTATGTTATAACGTATAATGTTATATAGTAATACGTTATAATGTGTAACGTTATACACTATTACGTTACAGCGTATAACGTTATATAGTAATACGTTATAACGTGTAATGTTACATACTATTATGATATAGCGTATAACGTTATATAGTATTACGTTATAACGTGTAACGTTATATAGTAATACGTTATAACGTGTAACGTTATATAATATTACGTTATAGCGTATAACGTTATATAGTATTACGTTATAACGTAAACCCTTATATAGTATTACGTTATAACGTATAACGTTATATAGTATTACGTTATAGCATATAACGTTATATAGTACATCATCATGACGTATAACGTTGTATAGTATTATGTTATAGCGCATAACGTTATATAGTATTACGTTATAACGTATAACGTTATATAGTATTACGTTATAGCGTATAACATTATATAGTATTACGTTATAACGTATAACGTTATATAGAAATACGTTATAACGTGTAACGTTGTATACTATTACGTTATAGCGTATAACGTTATATAGTACATCATTATGACGTATAACGTTATATAGTATTATGTTACAACGTAAAACGTTATATAGTATTACGTTATAACGTATAACGGTATATAGTACATCATTATGACGTATAACGTTATATAGTATTACGTTATAACGTATAACGTTATATAGTATTACGTTATAACGTATAACGTTATATAGTATTACGTTATAGCATATAACGTTATATAGTACATCATTATGACGTATAACATTATATAGTATTATGTTATAACGTAAAACGTTATATAGTATTACGTTATAACGTATAACGTTATATAGTAGTACGTTATAACGTATAACGTTATGTAGTATGACGTTATAGCGTATAACGTTATATAGTATTATGTTATAACATATAACGTTATATAGTATTACGTTATAACGTATAACGTTATATAGTAATACGTTATAACGTGTAACTTTATATACTATTACGTTATAGCGTATAACGTTATATAGTATTATGTTATAACGTATAACGTTATATAGTATTACGTTATAACGTACAACGTTATATAGTATTACGTTATAGCGTATAACGTTATATAGTATTACGTTATAACGCATAACGTTATATATTAATACGTTATAACGTATAACGTTATATAGTAATACGTTATAACGTATAACGTTATGTAGTATTACGTTATAGCGTATAACGTTATATAGTATTACGTTATAACGTATAACGTTATATAGTAATACGATATAACGTGTAACGTTATATACTATTACGTTATAGCGTATAACGTTATATAGTATTATGTTACAACGTATAACGTTATATAGTATTACGTTATAACGTATAACGTTATATAGTATACGTTATAACGTATAACTTTATATAGTATTACGTTATAGCATGTAACGTTATATAGTACATCATTATGACGTATAACGTTATACAGTATTATGTTATAACGTATAACGTTAAATAGTATTACGTTATAACGTGTAACGTTATATAGTCATACGTTATAACGTATAACGTTATATAGTATTACGTTATAGCATATAACGTTATATAGTACATCATTATGACGCATAACGTTAGATACTATTACGTTATATCGTATAACGTTATATAGTATTACGTTATAAGGTAAACCCTTATATAGTATTAGGTTATAACGTATAACGTGATATAGTAATACGTTATAATGTGTAACGTTATACACTATTACGTTATAGCGTATAACGTTATATAGTAATACGTTATAACGTGTAACGTTATATACTATTACGTTATAGCGTATAACGTTATATAGTATTATGTTATAACGTATAACGTTATATAGTATTACGTTATAACGTATAACGTTATATAGCATACGTTATAACGTATAACGTTATATAGTATTACGTTATAGCATGTAACGTTATATAGTACATCATTATGACGTATAACGTTATACAGTATTATGTTATAACGTATAACGTTAAATAGTATTACGTTATAACGTGTAACGTTATATAGTATTACGTTATAACGTATAACGTTATATAGTATTACGTTATAACGTATAACGTTATATAGTATTACGTTATAGCATATAACGTTATATAGTACATCATTGTGACGCATAACGTTAGATACTATTACGTTATATCGTATAACGTTATATAGTATTACGTTATAAGGTAAACCCTTATATAGTATTAGGTTATAACGTTTAACGTTATATAGTAATACGTTATAATGTGTAACGTTATACACTATTACGTTATAGCGTATAACGTTATATAGTAATACGTTATAACGTGTAACGTTATATACTATTATGTTATAGCATATAACGTTATATAGTACATCATTATGACGTGTAACGTTATATACTATTACGTTATAGCGTATAACGTTATATAGTAATACGTTATAACGTATAACGTTATATAGTATTACGTTATAACGTATAACGTTATATAGTAATACGTTATAGCATATAACGTTATATAGTACATCATTATGACGTGTAACGTTATATACTATTACGTTATAGCGTATAACGTTATATAGTATTACGTTATAACGTAAACCCTTATATAGTATTACGTTATAACGTATAACGTTATATAGTATTACGTTATAGCATATAACGTTATATAGTACATCATCATGACGTATAACGTTGTATAGTATTATGTTATAGCGCATAACGTTATATAGTATTACGTTATAACGTATAACGTTATATAGTATTACGTTATAGCGTATAACATTATATAGTATTACGTTATAACGTATAACGTTATATAGAAATACGTTATAACGTGTAACGTTGTATACTATTACGTTATAGCGTATAACGTTATATAGTACATCATTATGACGTATAACGTTATATAGTATTATGTTACAACGTAAAACGTTATATAGTATTACGTTATAACGTATAACGGTATATAGTACATCATTATGACGTATAACGTTATATAGTATTACGTTATAACGTATAACGTTATATAGTATTACGTTATAACGTATAACGTTATATAGTATTACGTTATAGCATATAACGTTATATAGTACATCATTATGACGTATAACATTATATAGTATTATGTTATAACGTAAAACGTTATATAGTATTACGTTATAACGTATAACGTTATATAGTAGTACGTTATAACGTATAACGTTATGTAGTATGACGTTATAGCGTATAACGTTATATAGTATTATGTTATAACATATAACGTTATATAGTATTACGTTATAACGTATAACGTTATATAGTAATACGTTATAACGTGTAACTTTATATACTATTACGTTATAGCGTATAACGTTATATAGTATTATGTTATAACGTATAACGTTATATAGTATTACGTTATAACGTACAACGTTATATAGTATTACGTTATAGCGTATAACGTTATATAGTATTACGTTATAACGCATAACGTTATATATTAATACGTTATAACGTATAACGTTATATAGTAATACGTTATAACGTATAACGTTATGTAGTATTACGTTATAGCGTATAACGTTATATAGTATTACGTTATAACGTATAACGTTATATAGTAATACGATATAACGTGTAACGTTATATACTATTACGTTATAGCGTATAACGTTATATAGTATTATGTTACAACGTATAACGTTATATAGTATTACGTTATAACGTATAACGTTATATAGTATACGTTATAACGTATAACTTTATATAGTATTACGTTATAGCATGTAACGTTATATAGTACATCATTATGACGTATAACGTTATACAGTATTATGTTATAACGTATAACGTTAAATAGTATTACGTTATAACGTGTAACGTTATATAGTCATACGTTATAACGTATAACGTTATATAGTATTACGTTATAGCATATAACGTTATATAGTACATCATTATGACGCATAACGTTAGATACTATTACGTTATATCGTATAACGTTATATAGTATTACGTTATAAGGTAAACCCTTATATAGTATTAGGTTATAACGTATAACGTGATATAGTAATACGTTATAATGTGTAACGTTATACACTATTACGTTATAGCGTATAACGTTATATAGTAATACGTTATAACGTGTAACGTTATATACTATTACGTTATAGCGTATAACGTTATATAGTATTATGTTATAACGTATAACGTTATATAGTATTACGTTATAACGTATAACGTTATATAGCATACGTTATAACGTATAACGTTATATAGTATTACGTTATAGCATGTAACGTTATATAGTACATCATTATGACGTATAACGTTATACAGTATTATGTTATAACGTATAACGTTAAATAGTATTACGTTATAACGTGTAACGTTATATAGTATTACGTTATAACGTATAACGTTATATAGTATTACGTTATAACGTATAACGTTATATAGTATTACGTTATAGCATATAACGTTATATAGTACATCATTGTGACGCATAACGTTAGATACTATTACGTTATATCGTATAACGTTATATAGTATTACGTTATAAGGTAAACCCTTATATAGTATTAGGTTATAACGTTTAACGTTATATAGTAATACGTTATAATGTGTAACGTTATACACTATTACGTTATAGCGTATAACGTTATATAGTAATACGTTATAACGTGTAACGTTATATACTATTATGTTATAGCATATAACGTTATATAGTACATCATTATGACGTGTAACGTTATATACTATTACGTTATAGCGTATAACGTTATATAGTAATACGTTATAACGTATAACGTTATATAGTATTACGTTATAACGTATAACGTTATATAGTAATACGTTATAGCATATAACGTTATATAGTACATCATTATGACGTGTAACGTTATATACTATTACGTTATAGCGTATAACGTTATATAGTAATGCGTTATAACGTATAACGTTATATAGTATTACGTTATAACGTATAACGATATATACTATTACGTTATAGCGTATAACGTTATATAGTATTATGTTATAACGTATAACGTTATATAGTATTACGTTATAACGTATAACGTTATATAGTATTACGTTATAACGTATAACGTTATATAGTATTACGTTATAGCATATAACGTTATATAGTACAACATTATGACGTATAACGTTATATAGTATTATGTTATAACGCATAACGTTATATAGTATTACGTTACAACGTATAACGTTATATAGTATTACGTTATAGCATATAACGTTATATAGTACATCATTATGACGTATGACGTTATATAGTATTATGTTATAACGTAAAACGTTATATAGTATTACGTTATAACGTATAACGTTATATAGTAATACGTTATAACGTATAACGTTATGTAGTATTACGTTATAGTGTATAACGTTATATAGTATTACGTTATAGCATATAACGTTATATAGTACATCATTATGACGTATAACGTTATATTGTATTATGCTATAACGTAAAACGTTATATAGTATTACGTTATAACGTATAACGTTATATAGTAATACGTTATAACGTATAACGTTATATAGTAATACGTTATAACGTGTAACGTTATATACTATTACGTTATAGCATATAACGTTATATAGTACATCATTATGACGTATAACGTTATATAGTATTACGTTATAACGTATAACGTTATATAGTAATACGTTATAACGTGTAACGTTATATACTATTACGTTATAGCATATAACGTTATATAGTACATCATTATGACGTATAACGTTATATAGTATTATGTTATAGCGTATAACGTTATATAGTATTACGTTATAACGTATAACGTTATGTACTATTACGTTATAGCGCATAACGTTATATACTATTACGTTATAACGTATAACGTTATATAGTATTACGTTATAACGTATAACGTTATATAGTATTATGTTATAACGTATAACGTTATATAGTATTACGTTATAGCGTATAACGTTATATACTATTACGTTATAACGTATAACGTTATATAGTATTACGTTATAACGTATAACGTTATATAGTACATCAGTATGTCGTATAACGTTATGTACTATTACGTTATAGCGTATAACGTTATATACTATTACGTTATAGCGTATAACGTTATATAGTATTATGTTATAACGTATAACGTTATATAGTATTACGTTATAGCGTATAACGTTATATACTATTACGTTATAACGTATAACGTTATATAGTATTACGTTATAACGTATAACGTTATATAGTATTACGTTATAACGTATAACGTTATATAGTACATCAGTATGTCGTATAACGTTATGTACTATTACGTTATAGCGTATAACGGTATATACTATTACGTTATAGCGTATAACGTTATATAGTATTATGTTATAGCGTATAACGTTATATAGTATTATGTTATAACGTATAACGTTATATAGTATTACGTTATAACGTATAACGTTATATAGTAATACGTTATAACGTATAACGTTATATAGTATAACGTTATAACTTATAACGTTATATAGTATTATGTTATAACGTATAACGGTATATAGTGTTACGTTATAACGTGTAACGTTATATAGTAATACGTTATAACGTGTAACGTTATATACTATTACGTTATAGCGTATAACGTTATATAGTATTACGTTATAGCATATAACGTTATATAGTACATCATTATGACGAATAACGTTATATAGTATTATGTTATAACGTATAACGGTATATAGTGTTACGTTATGACGTGTAACGTTATATAGTATTACGTTATAACTTATAACGTTATATAGTATTATGTTATAACGTAAAACGTTATATGGTATTACGTTATAACGTATAACGCTATATAGTAATACGTTATAGCATATAAAGTTATATAGTACATCATTATGACGTATAACGTTATATAGTAATACGTTATAACGTATAACGTTGTATAGTATTACGTTACAACTTATAACGTTATATAGTATTATGTTATAACGTATAACGGTATATAGTATTACGTTATATCGTATAACGTTATATTGTATTACGTTATAACGTATAACGTTATATAGTAATACGTTATAACGTATAACGTTGTATAGTATTACGTTATAGCATATAACGTTATATAGTACATCATTATGACGTATAACGTTATATAGTATTATGTTATAACGTATAACGGTATATAGTATTACGTTATATCGTATAACGTTATATAGTAATACGTTATAACGTATAACGTTATATAGTATAACGTTATAACTTATAACGTTATATAGTATTATGTTATAACGTATAACGGTATATAGTGTTACGTTATAACGTGTAACGTTATATAGTAATACGTTATAACGTGTAACGTTATATACTATTACGTTATAGCGTATAACGTTATATAGTATTACGTTATAGCATATAACGTTATATAGTACATCATTATGACGAATAACGTTATATAGTATTATGTTATAACGTATAACGGTATATAGTGTTACGTTATAACGTGTAACGTTATATAGTATTACGTTATAACTTATAACGTTATATAGTATTATGTTATAACGTAAAACGTTATATGGTATTACGTTATAACGTATAACGCTATATAGTAATACGTTATAGCATATAAAGTTATATAGTACATCATTATGACGTATAACGTTATATAGTATTATGTTATAACGTATAACGTTATATAGTATTACGTTATAACGTATAACGTTATATAGTAATACGTTATAACGTGTAACGTTATATACTATTACGTTATAACGTATAACGTTATATAGTATTATGTTATAACGTATAACGTTATATAGTATTACGTTATAACGTATAACGTTATATAGTAATACGTTATAACGTATAACGTTATATAGTAATACGTTATAACGTATAACGTTGTATAGTATTACGTTATAACTTATTACGTTATATAGTATTATGTTATAACGTATAACGGTATATAGTATTACGTTATATCGTATAACGTTATATTGTATTACGTTATAACGTATAACGTTATATAGTAATACGTTATAACGTATAACGTTGTATAGTATTACGTTATAGCATATAACGTTATATAGTACATCATTATGACGTATAACGTTATATAGTATTATGTTATAACGTATAACGGTATATAGTATTACGTTATATCGTATAACGTTATATAGCATTACGTTATAACGTATAACGTTATATAGTACATCATTATGACCTATAACGTTATATAGTACATCATTATGACGTATAACGTTATATAGTATTATCTTATAACGTATAACGTTATATAGTAATACGTTATAACGTGTAACGTTATATACTATTACGTTATAGCGTATAACGTTATATAGTATTATGTTATAACGTATAACGTTATATAGTATTACGTTATAACGTATAACGTTATATAGTATTACGTTATAACGTATAACGTTATATAGTACATCATTATGACGTATAACGTTATATAGTATTATGTTATAACGTATAACGTTATATAGTATTTCGTTATAACGTATAACGTTATATAGTATTACGTTATAGCATATAACGTTATATACTACACCATTATGACGTGTAACGTTATATAGTAATACGTTATAACGTGTAACGTTATATACTATTACGTTATAGCGTATAACGTTATATAGTATTACGTTAGAGCATATAACGTTCTATAGTACATCATTATGACCTTATAACGTTGTATAGTATTATGTTATAACGTATAATGTTATATAGTAATACGTTATAATGTGTAACGTTATACACTATTACGTTACAGCGTATAACGTTATATAGTAATACGTTATAACGTGTAATGTTACATACTATTATGATATAGCGTATAACGTTATATAGTATTACGTTATAACGTGTAACGTTATATAGTAATACGTTATAACGTGTAACGTTATATACTATTACGTTATAGCGTATAACGTTATATAGTATTACGTTATAACGTATAACGTTATATAGTATTACGTTATAGCATATAACGATATATAGTACATCATTATGACGTATAACGTTATATAGTATTATGTTATAGCGTATAACGTTATATAGTATTACGTTATAACGTATAACGTTATATAGCATTACGTTATAACGTATAACGTTATATAGTAATACGTTATATCGTGTAACGTTATATAGTAATACGTTATAACGTGTAACGTTATATAGTAATACGTTATATCGTGTAACGTTATATACTATTACGTTATAGCGTATAACGTTATATAGTATTACGTTATAACGTATAACGTTATATAGTAATACGTTATAACGTCTAACGTTATATACTATTACGTTATAGCGTATAACGTTATATAGTATTATGTTATAACGTATAACGTTATATAGTATTACGTTATAACGTAAACCCTTATATAGTATTACGTTATAACGTATAACGTTATATAGTATTACGTTATAGCATATAACGTTATATAGTACATCATTATGACGTATAACGTTGTATAGTATTATATTATAGCGCATAACGTTATATAGTATTACGTTATAACGTATAACGTTATATAGTATTACGTTATAACGTATAACGTTATATAGTACATCATTATGACGAATAACGTTATATAGTATTATGTTATAACGTATAACGGTATATAGTGTTACGTTATAACGTGTAACGTTATATAGTATTACGTTATAACTTATAACGTTATATAGTATTATGTTATAACGTAAAACGTTATATGGTATTACGTTATAACGTATAACGCTATATAGTAATACGTTATAGCATATAAAGTTATATAGTACATCATTATGACGTATAACGTTATATAGTATTATGTTATAACGTATAACGTTATATAGTATTACGTTATAACGTATAACGTTATATAGTAATACGTTATAACGTGTAACGTTATATACTATTACGTTATAACGTATAACGTTATATAGTATTATGTTATAACGTATAACGTTATATAGTATTACGTTATAACGTATAACGTTATATAGTAATACGTTATAACGTATAACGTTATATAGTAATACGTTATAACGTATAACGTTGTATAGTATTACGTTATAACTTATAACGTTATATAGTATTATGTTATAACGTATAACGGTATATAGTATTACGTTATATCGTATAACGTTATATAGTATTACGTTATAACGTATAACGTTATATAGTAATACGTTATAACGTATAACGTTGTATAGTATTACGTTATAGCATATAACGTTATATAGTACATCATTATGACGTATAACGTTATATAGTATTATGTTATAACGTATAACGGTATATAGTATTACGTTATATCGTATAACGTTATATAGTATTACGTTATAACGTATAACGTTATATAGTACATCATTATGACCTATAACGTTATATAGTACATCATTATGACGTATAACGTTATATAGTATTATCTTATAACGTATAACGTTATATAGTAATACGTTATAACGTGTAACGTTATATACTATTACGTTATAGCGTATAACGTTATATAGTATTATGTTATAACGTATAACGTTATATAGTATTACGTTATAACGTATAACGTTATATAGTATTACGTTATAACGTATAACGTTATATAGTACATCATTATGACGTATAACGTTATATAGTATTATGTTATAACGTATAACGTTATATAGTATTTCGTTATAACGTATAACGTTATATAGTATTACGTTATAGCATATAACGTTATATAGTACACCATTATGACGTGTAACGTTATATAGTAATACGTTATAACGTGTAACGTTATATACTATTACGTTATAGCGTATAACGTTATATAGTATTACGTTAGAGCATATAACGTTCTATAGTACATCATTATGACCTTATAACGTTATATAGTATTATGTTATAACGTATAATGTTATATAGTAATACGTTATAATGTGTAACGTTATACACTATTACGTTATAGCGTATAACGTTATATAGTAATACGTTATAACGTGTAATGTTACATATTATTATGATATAGCGTATAACGTTATATAGTATTACGTTATAACGTGTAACGTTATATAGTAATACGTTATAACGTGTAACGTTATATACTATTACGTTATAGCGTATAACGTTATATAGTATTACGTTATAACGTATAACGTTATATAGTATTACGTTATAGCATATAACGATATATAGTACATCATTATGACGTATAACGTTATATAGTATTATGTTATAGCGTATAACGTTATATAGTATTACGTTATAACGTATAACGTTATATAGCATTACGTTATAACGTATAACGTTATATAGTAATACGTTATATCGTGTAACGTTATATAGTAATACGTTATAACGTGTAACGTTATATAGTAATACGTTATATCGTGTAACGTTATATACTATTACGTTATAGCGTATAACGTTATATAGTATTACGTTATAACGTATAACGTTATATAGTAATACGTTATAACGTCTAACGTTATATACTATTACGTTATAGCGTATAACGTTATATAGTATTATGTTATAACGTATAACGTTATATAGTATTACGTTATAACGTAAACGCTTATATAGTATTACGTTATAACGTATAACGTTATATAGTATTACGTTATAGCATATAACGTTATATAGTACATCATTATGACGTATAACGTTGTATAGTATTATGTTATAGCGCATAACGGTATATAGTATTACGTTATAACGTATAACGTTATATAGTATTACGTTATAACGTATAACGTTATATAGTAATACGTTAAAACGTGTAACGTTATATACTATTACGTTACAGCGTATAACGTTATATAGTATTACGTTATAGCATATAACGTTATATAGTACATCATTATGACGTATAACGTTATATAGTATTATGTTATAACGTATAACGTTATATAGTATTACGTTATAACGTATAACGTTATATAGTATTACGTTATAACGTATAACGTTATATAGTATTATGTTATAACGTATAACGGTATATAGTATTACGTTATATCGTATAACGTTATATAGTATTACGTTATAACGTATAACGTTATATAGTACATCATTATGACCTATAACGTTATATAGTACATCATTATGACGTATAACGTTATATAGTATTATGTTATAGCGTATAACGTTATATAGTATTATGTTATAACGTAAAACGTAATATAGTATTACGTTATAACGTATAACGTTATATAGTAATACGTTATAACGTGTAACGTTATATACTATTACGTTATAGCGTATAACATTATATAGTATTACGTTATAACGTATAACGTTATATAGTAATACGTTATAACGTGTAACGTTATATACTATTACGTTATAGCATATAACGTTATATAGTACATCATTATGACGTATAACGTTATATAGTATTATGTTATAGCGTATAACGTTATATAGTATTACGTTATAACGTATAACGTTATATAGTATTACGTTATAACGTATAACGTTATATAGTATTACGTTATAACGTATAACGTTATATAGTACATCAGTATGTCGTATAACGTTATGTACTATTACGTTATAGCGTATAACGTTATATACTATTACGTTATAGCGTATAACGTTATATAGTATTATGTTATAACGTATAACGTTATATAGTAATACGTTATAACGTGTAACGTTATATACTATTACGTTATAGCGTATAACGTTATATAGTATTACGTTATAACGTATAACGTTATATAGTATTACGTTATAGCATATAACGATATATAGTACATCATTATGACGTATAACGTTATATAGTATTATGTTATAGCGTATAACGTTATATAGTATTACGTTATAACGTATAACGTTATATAGTATTACGTTATAACGTACAACGTTATATAGTATTACGTTATAACGTATAACGTTATATAGTACTTCAGTATGTCGTATAACGTTATGTACTATTACGTTATAGCGTATAACGTTATATACTATTACGTTATAGCGTATAACGTTATATAGTATTATGTTATAACGTATAACGTTATATAGTAATACGTTATAACGTGTAACGTTATATACTATTACGTTATAGCGTATAACGTTATATAGTATTACGTTATAACGTATAACGTTATATAGTATTACGTTATAGCATATAACGATATATAGTACATCATTATGACGTATAACGTTATATAGTATTATGTTATAGCGTATAACGTTATATAGTATTACGTTATAACGTATAACGTTATATAGCATTACGTTATAACGTATAACGTTATATAGTAATACGTTATATCGTGTAACGTTATATAGTAATACGTTATAACGTGTAACGTTATATAGTAATACGTTATATCGTGTAACGTTATATACTATTACGTTATAGCGTATAACGTTATATAGTATTACGTTATAACGTATAACGTTATATAGTAATACGTTATAACATCTAACGTTATATACTATTACGTTATAGCGTATAACGTTATATAGTATTATGTTATAACGTATAACGTTATATAGTATTACGTTATAACGTAAACCCTTATATAGTATTACGTTATAACGTATAACGTTATATAGTATTACGTTATAGCATATAACGTTATATAGTACATCATTATGACGTATAACGTTGTATAGTATTATGTTATAGCGCATAACGTTATATAGTATTACGTTATAACGTATAACGTTATATAGTATTACGTTATAACGTATAACGTTATATAGTAATACGTTAAAACGTGTAACGTTATATACTATTACGTTACAGCGTATAACGTTATATAGTATTACGTTATAGCATATAACGTTATATAGTACATCATTATGACGTATAACGTTATATAGTATTATGTTATAACGTATAACGTTATATAGTATTACGTTATAACGTATAACGTTATAGAGTATTACGTTATAGCATATAACGTAATATAGTACATCATTATGACGTATAACGTTATATAGTATTATGTTATAACGTAAACCGTAATATAGTATTACGTTATAACGTATAACGTTATATAGTAATACGTTATAACGTGTAACGTTATATACTATTACGTTATAGCGTATAACATTATATAGTATTACGTTATAACGTATAACGTTATATAGTAATACGTTATAACGTGTAACGTTATATACTATTACGTTATAGCATATAACGTTATATAGTACATCATTATGACGTATAACGTTATATAGTATTATGTTATAGCGTATAACGTTATATAGTATTACGTTATAACGTATAACGTTATATAGTATTACGTTATAACGTATAACGTTATATAGTATTACGTTATAACGTATAACGTTATATAGTACATCAGTATGTCGTATAACGTTATGTACTATTACGTTATAGCGTATAACGTTATATACTATTACGTTATAGCGTATAACGTTATATAGTATTATGTTATAACGTATAACGTTATATAGTATTACGTTATAACGTATAACGTTATATAGTATTACGTTATAACGTATAACGTTATATAGTACATCATTATGTCGTATAACGTTATGTACTATTACGTTATAGCGTATAACGTTATATAGTATTACGTTATAACGTATAACGTTATATAGTACATCATTATGTCGTATAACGTTATGTACTATTACGTTATAGCGTATAACGTTATATAGTATTATGTTATAACGTATAACGTTATATAGTATTACGTTATAACGTATAACGTTATATAGTAATACGTTATAACGTATAACGTTATATAGTATAACGTTATAACTTATAACGTTATATAGTATTACGTTATAACGTATAACGTTATATAGTACATCATTATGTCGTATAACGTTATGTACTATTACGTTATAGCGTATAACGTTATATAGTATTACGTTATAACGTATAACGTTATATAGTACATCATTATGTCGTATAACGTTATGTACTATTACGTTATAGCGTATAACGTTATATAGTATTATGTTATAACGTATAACGTTATATAGTATTACGTTATAACGTATAACGTTATATAGTAATACGTTATAACGTGTAACGTTATATACTATTACGTTATAGCGTATAACGTTATATAGTATTACGTTATAGCATATAACGTTATATAGTACATCATTATGACGAATAACGTTATATAGTATTATGTTATAACGTATAACGGTATATAGTGTTACGTTATGACGTGTAACGTTATATAGTATTACGTTATAACTTATAACGTTATATAGTATTATGTTATAACGTATAACGTTATATAGTGTTACGTTATAACGTATAACGTTATATAGTATTACGTTATAACGTATAACGTTATATAGTACATCATTATGTCGTATAACGTTATGTACTATTACGTTATAGCGTATAACGTTATATACTATTACGTTATAGCGTATAACGTTATATAGTATTGTGTTATAACGTATAACGTTATATAGTATTACGTTATAACGTATAACGTAATATAGTGTTACGTTATAACGTGTAACGTTATATAGTAATACGTTATAACGTGTAACGTTATATACTATTACGTTATAACGTATAACGTTATAGAGTATTACGTTATAGCATATAACGTAATATAGTACATCATTATGACGTATAACGTTATATAGTATTATGTTATAACGTAAAACGTAATATAGTATTACGTTATAACGTATAACGTTATATAGTAATACGTTATAACGTGTAACGTTATATACTTTTACGTTATAGCGTATAACATTATATAGTATTACGTTATAACGTATAACGTTATATAGTAATACGTTATAACGTGTAACGTTATATACTATTACGTTATAGCATATAACGTTATATAGTACATCATTATGACGTATAACGTTTATATAGTATTATGTTAAGCGTATAACGTTATATAGTATTACGTTATAACGTATAACGTTATATAGTATTTCGTTATAACGTATAACGTTATATAGTATTACGTTATAACGTATAACGTTATATAGTACATCATTATGTCGTATAACGTTATGTACTATTACGTTATAGCGTATAAACGTTATATAGTATTACGTTATAACGTATAACGTTATATAGTACATCATTATGTCGTATAACGTTATGTACTATTACGTTATAGCGTATAACGTTATATAGTATTATGTTAAAACGTATAACGTTATATAGTATTACGTTATAACGTATAACGTTATATAGTAATACGTTATAACGTATAACGTTATATAGTATAACGTTATAACTTATAACGTTATATAGTATTATGTTATAACGTATAACGGTATATAGTGTTACGTTATAACGTGTAACGTTATATAGTAATACGTTATAACGTGTGACGTTATATACTATTACGTTATAGCGTATACGTTTATATAGTATTACGTTATAGCATATAACGTTATATAGTACATCATTATGACGAATAACGTTATATAGTATTATGTTATAACGTATAACGTTATATAGTGTTACGTTATAACGTGTAACGTTATATAGTATTACGTTATAACTTATAACGTTATATAGTATTATGTTATAACGTAAAACGTTATATGGTATTACGTTATAACGTATAACGCTATATAGTAATACGTTATAGCATATAAAGTTATATAGTACATCATTATGACGTATAACGTTATATAGTATTATGTTATAACGTATAACGTTATATAGTATTACGTTATAACGTATAACGTTATATAGTAATACGTTATAACGTGTAACGTTATATACTATTACGTTATAACGTATAACGTTATATAGTATTATGTTATAACGTATAACGTTATATAGTATTACGTTATAACGTATAACGTTATATAGTAATACGTTATAACGTATAACGTTATATAGTAATACGTTATAACGTATAACGTTGTATAGTATTACGTTATAACTTATAACGTTATATAGTATTATGTTATAACGTATAACGGTATATAGTATTACGTTATATCGTATAACGTTATATAGTATTACGTTATAACGTATAACGTTATATAGTAATACGTTATAACGTATAACGTTGTATAGTATTACGTTATAGCATATAACGTTATATAGTACATCATTATGACGTATAACGTTATATAGTATTATGTTATAACGTATAACGGTATATAGTATTACGTTATATCGTATAACGTTATATAGTATTACGTTATAACGTATAACGTTATATAGTACATCATTATGACCTATAACGTTATATAGTACATCATTATGACGTATAACGTTATATAGTATTATCTTATAACGTATAACGTTATATAGTAATACGTTATAACGTGTAACGTTATATACTATTACGTTATAGCGTATAACGTTATATAGTATTATGTTATAACGTATAACGTTATATAGTATTACGTTATAACGTATAACGTTATATAGTATTACGTTATAACGTATAACGTTATATAGTACATCATTATGACGTATAACGTTATATAGTATTATGTTATAACGTATAACGTTATATAGTATTTCGTTATAACGTATAACGTTATATAGTATTACGTTATAGCATATAACGTTATATAGTACACCATTATGACGTGTAACGTTATATAGTAATACGTTATAACGTGTAACGTTATATACTATTACGTTATAGCGTATAACGTTATATAGTATTACGTTAGAGCATATAACGTTCTATAGTACATCATTATGACCTTATAACGTTATATAGTATTATGTTATAACGTATAATGTTATATAGTAATACGTTATAATGTGTAACGTTATACACTATTACGTTATAGCGTATAACGTTATATAGTAATACGTTATAACGTGCAATGTTACATATTATTATGATATAGCGTATAACGTTATATAGTATTACGTTATAACGTGTAACGTTATATAGTAATACGTTATAACGTGTAACGTTATATACTATTACGTTATAGCGTATAACGTTATATAGTATTACGTTATAACGTATAACGTTATATAGTATTACGTTATAGCATATAACGATATATAGTACATCATTATGACGTATAACGTTATATAGTATTATGTTATAGCGTATAACGTTATATAGTATTACGTTATAACGTATAACGTTATATAGCATTACGTTATAACGTATAACGTTATATAGTAATACGTTATATCGTGTAACGTTATATAGTAATACGTTATAACGTGTAACGTTATATAGTAATACGTTATATCGTGTAACGTTATATACTATTACGTTATAGCGTATAACGTTATATAGTATTACGTTATAACGTATAACGTTATATAGTAATACGTTATAACGTCTAACGTTATATACTACTACGTTATAGCGTATAACGTTATATAGTATTATGTTATAACGTATAACGTTATATAGTATTACGTTATAACGTAAACCCTTATATAGTATTACGTTATAACGTATAACGTTATATAGTATTACGTTATAGCATATAACGTTATATAGTACATCATTATGACGTATAACGTTGTATAGTATTATGTTATAGCGCATAACGTTATATAGTATTACGTTATAACGTATAACGTTATATAGTATTACGTTATAACGTATAACGTTATATAGTAATACGTTAAAACGTGTAACGTTATATACTATTACGTTACAGCGTATAACGTTATATAGTATTACGTTATAGCATATAACGTTATATAGTACATCATTATGACGTATAACGTTATATAGTATTATGTTATAACGTATAACGATATATAGTATTACGTTATAACGTATAACGTTATAGAGTGTTACGTTATAGCATATAACGTAATATAGTACATCATTATGACGTATAACGTTATATAGTATTATGTTATAACGTAAAACGTAATATAGTATTACGTTATAACGTATAACGTTATATAGTAATACGTTATAACGTGTAACGTTATATACTATTACGTTATAGCGTATAACATTATATAGTATTACGTTATAACGTATAACGTTATATAGTAATACGTTATAACGTGTAACGCTATATACTATTACGTTATAGCATATAACGTTATATAGTACATCATTATGACGTATAACGTTATATAGTATTATGTAATAGCGTATAACGTTATATAGTATTACGTTATAACGTATAACGTTATATAGTATTACGTTATAACGTATAACGTTATATAGTATTACGTTATAACGTATAACGTTATATAGTATTACGTTATAACGTATAACGTTATATAGTACATCAGTGTGTCGTATAACGTTATGTACTATTACGTTATAGCGTATAACGTTATATACTATTACGTTATAGCGTATAACGTTATATAGTATTATGTTATAACGTATAACGTTTATAGTATTACGTTATAACGTATAACGTTATATAGTATTACGTTATAACGTATAACGTTATATAGTACATCATTATGTCGTATAACGTTATGTACTATTACGTTATAGCGTATAACGTTATATAGTATTACGTTATAACGTATAACGTTATATAGTACATCATTATGTCGTATAACGTTATGTACTATTACGTTATAGCGTATAACGTTATATAGTATTATGTTATAACGTATAACGTTATATAGTATTACGTTATAACGTATAACGTTATATAGTAATACGTTATAACGTATAACGTTATATAGTATAACGTTATAACTTATAACGTTATATAGTATTATGTTATAACGTATAACGGTATATAGTGTTACGTTATAACGTGTAACGTTATATAGTAATACGTTATAACGTGTAACGTTATATACTATTACGTTATAGCGTATAACGTTATATAGTATTACGTTATAGCATATAACGTTATATAGTACATCATTATGACGAATAACGTTATATAGTACATCATTATGACGAATAACGTTATATAGTATTATGTTATAACGTATAACGGTATATAGTGTTACGTTATGACGTGTAACGTTATATAGTATTACGTTATAACTTATAACGTTATATAGTATTATGTTATAAAGTATAACGTTATATAGTACATCATTATGTCGTATAACGTTATGTACTATTACGTTATAGCGTATAACGTTATATAGTATTACGTTATAACGTATAACGTTATATAGTACATCATTATGTCGTATAACGTTATGTACTATTACTTTATAGCGTATAACGTTATACAGTATTATGTTATAACGTATAACGTTATATAGTATTACGTTATAACGTATAACGTTATAGAGTAATACGTTATAACGTATAACGTTATATAGTATAACGTTATAAAGTATAACGTTATATAGTACATCATTATGTCGTATAACGTTATGTACTATTACTTTATAGCGTATAACGTTATATAGTATTATGTTATAACGTATAACGTTATATAGTATTACGTTATAACGTATAACGTTATAGAGTAATACGTTATAACGTATAACGTTATATAGTATAACGTTATAACTTATAACGTTATATAGTATTATGTTATAACGTATAACGGTATATAGTGTTACGTTATAACGTGTAACGTTATATAGTAATACGTTATAACGTGTAACGTTATATACTATTACGTTATAGCGTATAACGTTATATAGTATTACATTATAGCATATAACGTTATATAGTACACCATTATGACGAATAACGTTATATAGTATTATGTTATAACGTATAACGGTATATAGTGTTACGTTATAACGTGTAACGTTATATAGTATTACGTTATAACTTATAACGTTATATAGTATTATGTTATAACGTAAAAATTATATGGTATTACGTTATAACGTATAACGCTATATAGTAATACGTTATAGCATATAAAGGTATATAGTACATCATTATGACGTATAACGTTATATAGTATTACGTTATAACGTATAACGTTATATAGTAATACGTTATAACGTGTAACGTTATATACTATTACGTTATAACGTATAACGTTATATAGTATTATGTTATAACGTATAACGCTATATAGTATTACGTTATAACGTATAACGTTATATAGTAATACGTTATAACGTATAACGTTATATAGTAATACGTTATAACGTATAACGTTGTATAGTATTACGTTATAACGTATAACGTTGTATAGTATTACGTTATAACTTATAACGTTATATAGTATTATGTTATAACGTATAACGGTATATAGTATTACGTTATATCGTATAACGTTATATAGTATTACGTTATAACGTATAACGTTATATAGTAATACGTTATAACGTATAACGTTGTATAGTATTACGTTATAACTTATAACGTTCTTTAGTATTATGTTATAACGTATAACGGTATATAGTATTACGTTATATCGTATAACGTTATATAGTATTACGTTATAACGTAAACCCTTATATAGTATTACGTTATAACGTATAACGTTATACAGTAAAACGTTATAATGTGTAACGTTATACACTATTACGTTATAGCGTATAACGTTATATAGTAATACGTTATAACGTGTAACGTTACATACTATTATGTTATAGCGTATATCGTTATATAGTATTACGTTATAACGTGTAACGTTATATAGTAATACGTTATAACGTGTAACGTTATATACTATTACGTTATAGCGTATAACGTTATATAGTATTATGTTATAACGTATAACGTTATATAGTATAACGTTATAGAGTATTACGTTATAGCATATAACGTAATATCGTACATCATTATGACGTATAACGTTATATAGTATTATGTTATAACGTAAAACGTAATATAGTATTACGTTATAACGTATAACGTTATATAGTAATACGTTATAACGTGTAACGTTATATACTATTACGTTATAGCGTATAACATTATATAGTATTACGTTATAACGTATAACGCTATATAGTAATACGTTATAACGTGTAACGTTATATACTATTACGTTATAGCCTACAACGTTATATAGTACATCATTATGACGT
Organism: Bombus affinis; assembly: GCF_024516045.1. Taxonomy (NCBI): domain Eukaryota; kingdom Metazoa; phylum Arthropoda; class Insecta; order Hymenoptera; family Apidae; genus Bombus; species Bombus affinis. The sequence continues at coordinate 57,661 of NW_026108967.1, read as the reverse complement.
ATAACGTTATATAGTATTATGTTATAGCGTATAACGTTATATAGTATTACGTTATAACGTATAACGTTATATAGTATTACGTTATAACGTATAACGTTATATAGTACATCATTGTGTCGTATAACGTTATGTACTATTACGTTATAGCGTATAACGTTATATACTATTACGTTATAGCGTATAACGTTATATAGTATTATGTTATAGCGTATAACGATATATAGTATTACGTTATAACGTATAACGTTATATAGTATTACGTTATAACGTATAACGTTATATAGTACATCATTATGTCGGATAACGTTATGTACTATTACGTTATAGCGTATAACGTTATATAGTATTACGTTATAACGTATAACGTTATATAGTACATCATTATGTCGTATAACGTTATGTACTATTACGTTATAGCGTATAACGTTATATAGTATTATGTTATAACGTATAACGTTATATAGTATTACGTTATAACGTATAACGTTATATAGTATTATGTTATAACGTATAACGGTATATAGTGTTACGTTATAACGTGTAACGTTATATAGTAATACGTTATAACGTGTAACGTTATATACTATTACGTTATAGCGCATAACGTTATATAGTAATACGTTATAACGTATAACGTTATATAGTATAACGTTATAACTTATAACGTTATATAGTATTATGTTATAACGTATAACGGTATATAGTGTTACGTTATAACGTGTAACGTTATATAGTAATACGTTATAACGTGTAACGTTATATACTATTACGTTATAGCGTATAACGTTATATAGTACATCATTATGTCGTATAACGTTATGTACTATTACGTTATAACGTATAACGTTATATAGTAATACGTTATAACGTATAACGTTATATAGTATAACGTTATAACTTATAACGTTATATAGTATTATGTTATAACGTATAACGGTATATAGTGTTACGTTATAACGTGTAACGTTATATAGTAATACGTTATAACGTGTAACGTTATATACTATTACGTTATAGCGTATAACGTTATATAGTATTACGTTATAGCATAGAACGTTATATAGTACATCATTATGACGAATAACGTTATATAGTATTATGTTATAACGTATAACGGTATATAGTGTTACGTTATAACGTGTAACGTTATATAGTATTACGTTATAACTTATAACGTTATATAGTATTATGTTATAACGTAAAACGTTATATGGTATTACGTTATAACGTATAACGTTATATAGTATTACGTTATAGCATATAACGTTATATAGTACATCATTATGACGTATAACGTTATAGAGTATTATGTTATAACGTAAAACGTTATATAGTATTACGTTATAACGTATAACGTTATATAGTACATCATTATGACGTATAACGGTATATAGTATTATGTTATAACGTATAACGTTATATAGTATTACGTTATAACGTATAACGTTATATAGTATTACGTTATAGCATATAACGTTATATAGTACATCATTATGACGTATAACGTTATATAGTATTATGTTATAACGTATAACGTTATATAGTATTACGTTATAACGTATAACGTTATATAGTATTACGTTATAGCATATAACGTTATATAGTACATCATTATGACGTGTAACGTTATATAGTAATACGTTATAACGTGTAACGTTATATACTATTACGTTATAACGTATAACGTTATATAGTATTACGTTATAGCATATAACGTTATATAGTACATCATTATGACGTATAACGTTGTATAGTATTATGTTATAGCGTATAACGTTATATAGTATTACGTTATAGCGTATAACGTTATATAGTATTATGTTATAACGTATAACGTTATATAGTATTACGTTATAACGCATAACGTTATATAGTATTACGTTATAACGTATAACGTTATATAGTACATCATTATGACGTATAACGGTATATAGTATTATGTTATAACGTATAACGTTATATAGTATTACGTTATAACGTATAACGTTATATAGTATTACGTTATAGCATATAACGTTATATAGTACATCATTATGACGTATAACGTTATATAGTATTATGTTATAACGTATAACGTTATATAGTATTACGTTATAACGTATAACGTTATATAGTATTACGTTATAGCATATAACGTTATATAGTACATCATTATGACGTGTAACGTTATATAGTAATACGTTATAACGTGTAACGTTATATACTATTACGTTATAACGTATAACGTTATATAGTATTACGTTATAGCATATAACGTTATATAGTACATCATTATGACGTATAACGTTGTATAGTATTATGTTATAGCGTATAACGTTATATAGTATTACGTTATAACGTATAACGTTATATAGTATTACGTTATAACGTATAACGTTATATAGTAATACGTTAATACGTGTAACGTTATATACTATTACGTTATAGCGTATAACGTTATATAGTATTACGTTATAGCATATAACGTTATATAGTACATCATTATGACGTATAACGTTATATAGTATTATGTTATAACGTAAAACGTTATATAGTATTACGTTATAGCATATAACGTTATATAGTACATCATTATGACGTATAACGTTATATATAGTATTATGTTATAACGTATAACGTTATATAGTATTACGTTATAACGTATAACGTTATATAGTAATACGTTATAACGTGTAACGTTATATACTATTACGTTATAGCGTATAACGTTATATAGTATTACGTTATAACGTATAACGTTATATAGTATTACGTTATAACGTATAACGTTATATAGTATTACGTTATAACGTATAACGTTATATAGTATTTCGTTATAACGTATAACGTTATATAGTACATCATTATGTCGTATAACGTTATGTACTATTACGTTATAGCGTATAACGTTATATAGTATTATGTTATAACGTATAACGTTATATAGTATTACGTTATAACGTATAACGTTATATAGTATTACGTTATAACGTATAACGTTATATAGTATTACGTTATAACGTATAACGTTATATAGTATTACGTTATAACGTATAACGTTATATAGTACATCATTATGACGTATAACGTTATATAGTATTATGTTATAACGTATAACGTTATATAGTATTACGTTATAACGTATAACGTTATATAGTATTACGTTATAACGTATAACGTTATATAGTACATCATTATGTCGTATAACGTTATATAGTATTACGTTATAGCGTATAACGTTATATAGTATTACGTTATAACGTATAACGTTATATAGTATTATGTTATAACGTATAACGGTATATAGTGTTACGTTATAACGTGTAACGTTATATAGTAATACGTTATAACGTGTAACGTTATATACTATTACGTTATAGCGTATAACGTTATATAGTATTACATTATAGCATATAACGTTATATAGTACATCATTATGACGAATAACGTTATATAGTATTATGTTATAACGTATAACGGTATATAGTGTTACGTTATAACGTGTAACGTTATATAGTATTACGTTATAACTTATAACGTTATATAGTATTATGTTATAACGTAAAACGTTATATGTTATTACGTTATAACGTATAACGCTATATAGTAATACGTTATAGCATATAAAGGTATATAGTACATCATTATGACGTATAACGTTATATAGTATTATGTTATAACGTATAACGTTATATAGTATTACGTTATAACGTATAACGTTATATAGTAATACGTTATAACGTGTAACGTTATATACTATTACGTTATAACGTATAACGTTGTATAGTATTACGTTATAACTTATAACGTTATATAGTATTATGTTATAACGTATAACGGTATATAGTATTACGTTATATCGTATAACGTTATATAGTATTATGTTATAACGTATAACGGTATATAGTATTACGTTATATCGTATAACGTTATATAGTATTACGTTATAACGTAAACCCTTATATAGTATTACGTTATAATGTATAACGTTATATAGTAAAACGTTATAATGTGTAACGTCATACACTATTACGTTATAGCGTATAACGTTATATAGTAATACGTTATAACGTGTAACGTTACATACTATTATGTTATAGCGTATATCGTTATATAGTATTACGTTATAACGTGTAACGTTATATAGTAATACGTTATAACGTGTAACGTTATATACTATTACGCTATAGCGTATAACGTTATATAGTATTATGTTATAACGTATAACGTTATATAGTATAACGTTATAGAGTATTACGTTATAGCATATAACGTAATATAGTACATCATTATGACGTATAACGTTATATAGTATTATGTTATAACGTAAAACGTAATATAGTATTACGTTATAACGTATAACGTTATATAGTAATACGTTATAACGTGTAACGTTATATACTATTACGTTATAGCGTATAACATTATATAGTATTACGTTATAACGTATAACGCTATATAGTAATACGTTATAACGTGTAACGTTATATACTATTACGTTATAGCCTACAACGTTATATAGTACATCATTATGACGTATAACGTTATATAGTATTATGTTATAGCGTATAACGTTATATAGTATTACGTTATAACGTATAACGTTATATAGTATTACGTTATAACGTATAACGTTATATAGTACATCATTATGTCGTATAACGTTATGTACTATTACGTTATAGCGTATAACGTTATATACTATTACGTTATAGCGTATAACGTTATATAGTATTGTGTTATAGCGTATAACGTTATATAGTATTACGTTATAACGTATAACGTTATATAGTATTACGTTATAACGTATAACGTTATATAGTACATCATTATGTCGTATAACGTTATGTACTATTACGTTATAGCGTATAACGTTATATAGTATTATGTTATAACGTATAACGTTATATAGTATTACGTTATAACGTATAACGTTATATAGTATTATGTTATAACGTATAACGGTATATAGTGTTACGTTATAACGTGTAACGTTATATAGTAATACGTTATAACGTGTAACGTTATATACTATTACGTTATAGCGCATAACGTTATATAGTAATACGTTATAACGTATAACGTTATATAGTATAACGTTATAACTTATAACGTTATATAGTATTATGTTATAACGTTTAACGGTATATAGTGTTACGTTATAACGTGTAACGTTATATAGTAATACGGTATAACGTGTAACGTTATATACTATTACGTTATAGCGTATAACGTTATATAGTACATCATTATGTCGTATAACGTTATGTACTATTACGTTATAACGTATAACGTTATATAGTAATACGTTATAACGTATAACGTTATATAGTATAACGTTATAACTTATAACGTTATATAGTATTATGTTATAACGGATAACGGTATATAGTCTTACGTTATAACGTGTAACGTTATATAGTAATACGTTATAACGTGTAACGTTATATACTATTACGTTATAGCGTATAACGTTATATAGAATTACGTTATAGCATATAACGTTATATAGTACATCATTATGACGAATAACGTTATATAGTATTATGTTATAGCGTATAACGTTATATAGTATTACGTTATAACGTACAACGTTATATAGTATTACGTTATAACGTATAACGTTATATAGTACATCATTATGTCGTATAACGTTATGTACTATTACGTTATAGCGTATAACGTTATATACTATTACGTTATAGCGTATAACGTTATATAGTATTATGTTATAGCGTATAACGTTATATAGTATTACGTTATAACGTATAACGTTATATAGTATTACGTTATAACGTATAACGTTATATAGTACATAATTATGTCGTATAACGTTATGTACTATTACGTTATAGCGTATAACGTTATATAGTATTACGTTATAACGTATAACGTTATATAGTACATCATTATGTCGTATAACGTTATGTACTATTACGTTATAGCGTATAACGTTATATAGTATTATGTTATAACGTATAACGTTATATAGTATTACGTTATAACGTATAACGTTATATAGTATTATGTTATAACGTATAACGGTATATAGTGTTACGTTATAACGTGTAACGTTATATAGTAATACGTTATAACGTGTAACGTTATATACTATTACGTTATAGCGCATAACGTTATATAGTAATACGTTATAACGTATAACGTTATATAGTATAACGTTATAACTTATAACGTTATATAGTATTATGTTATAACGTTTAACGGTATATAGTGTTACGTTATAACGTGTAACGTTATATAGTAATACGTTATAACGTGTAACGTTATATACTATTACGTTATAGCGTATAACGTTATATAGTACATCATTATGTCGTATAACGTTATGTACTATTACGTTATAACGTATAACGTTATATAGTAATACGTTATAACGTATAACGTTATATAGTATAACGTTATAACTTATAACGTTATATAGTATTACGTTATAGCATATAACGTTATATGGTACATCATTATGACGTATAACGTTGTATAGTATTATGTTATAGCGTATAACGTTATATAGTATTACGTTATAACGTATAAGGTTATATAGTATTACGTTATAACGTATAACGTTATATAGTAATACGTTAATACGTGTAACGTTATATACTATTACGTTATAGCGTATAACGTTATATAGTATTACGTTATAGCATATAACGTTATATAGTACATCATTATGACGTATAACGTTATATAGTATTATGTTATAACGTAAAACGTTATATAGTATTACGTTATAACGTATAACGTTATATAGTAATACGTTATAACGTGTAACGTTATATACTAATACGTTATAGCGTATAACGTTATATAGTATTACGTTATAACGTATAACGTTATATAGTATTACGTTATAACGTATAACGTTATATAGTACATCATTATGTCGTATAACGTTATGTACTATTACGTTATAGCGTATAACGTTATATAGTATTATGTTATAACGTATAACGTTATATAGTATTACGTTATAACGTATAACGTTATATAGTATTACGTTATAACGTATAACGTTATATAGTATTACGTTATAGCATATAACGTTATATGGTACATCATTATGACGTATAACGTTGTATAGTATTATGTTATAGCGTATAACGTTATATAGTATTACGTTATAACGTATAACGTTATATAGTATTACGTTATAACGTATAACGTTATATAGTAATACGTTAATACGTGTAACGTTATATACTATTACGTTATAGCGTATAACGTTATATAGTATTACGTTATAGCATATAACGTTTTATAGTACATCATTATGACGTATAACGTTATATAGTATTATGTTATAACGTAAAACGTTATATAGTATTACGTTATAACGTATAACGTTATATAGTAATACGTTATAACGTGTAACGTTATATACTAATACGTTATAGCGTATAACGTTATATAGTATTACGTTATAACGTATAACGTTATATAGTATTACGTTATAACGTATAACGTTAATAGTCCATCATTATGACGTATAACGTTATATAGTATTAGGTTATAACGTAAAACGTTATATAGTATTACGTTATAACGTATAACATTATATAGTAATACGTTATAACGTGTAACGTTATATACTATTACGTTATAGCGTATAACGTTATATAGTATTATGTTATAACGTATAACGTTATATAGTATTACGTTATAGCATATAACGTTATATAGTACATCATTATGACGTATAACGTTATATATAGTATTATGTTATAACGTATAACGTTATATAGTATTACGTTATAACGTATAACGTTATATAGTAATACGTTATAACGTGTAACGTTATATACTATTACGTTATAGCGTATAACGTTATATAGTATTACGTTATAACGTATAACGTTATATAGTATTACGTTATAACTTATAACGTTATATAGTATTACGTTATAACGTATAACGTTATATAGTATTACGTTATAACGTATAACGTTATATAGTATTACGTTATAACGTATAACGTTATATAGTACATCATTATGTCGTATAACGTTATGTACTATTACGTTATAGCGTATAACGTTATATAGTATTATGTTATAACGTATAACGTTATATAGTATTACGTTATAACGTATAACGTTATATAGTAATACGTTATAACTTATAACTTTATATAGTATTATGTTATAACGTATAACGTTATATAGTGTTACGTTATAACGTATAACGTTATATAGTATTACGTTATAACGTATAACGTTATATAGTACATCATTTTGTCGTATAACGTTATGTACTATTACGTTATAGCGTATAACGTTATATACTATTACGTTATAGCGTATAACGTTATATAGTATTATGTTATAACGTATAACGTTATATAGTATTACGTTATAACGTATAACGTTATATAGTACATCATTATGACGTATAACGTTATATAGTATTATGTTATAACGTATAACGTTATATAGTATTACGTTATAGCGTATAACGTTATATAGTATTATGTTATAACGTATAACGTTATATAGTATTACGTTATAACGTATAACGTTATATAGTAATACGTTATAACGTATAACGTTATATAGTATAACGTTATAACTTATAACGTTATATAGTATTATGTTATAACGTATAACGGTATATAGTGTTACGTTATAACGTGTAACGTTATATAGTAATACGTTATAACGTGTAACGTTATATACTATTACGTTATAGCGTATAACGTTATATAGTATTACGTTATAGCATATAACGTTATATAGTACATCATTATGACGAATAACGTTATATAGTATTATGTTATAACGTATAACGGTATATAGTGTTACGTTGTGACGTGTAACGTTATATAGTATTACGTTATAACTTATAACGTTATATAGTATTATGTTATAACGTAAAACGTTATATGGTATTACGTTATAACGTATAACGCTATATAGTAATACGTTATAGCATATAAAGTTATATAGTACATCATTATGACGTATAACGTTATATAGTATTATGTTATAACGTATAACGTTATATAGTATTACGTTATAACGTATAACGTTATATAGTATTACGTTATAACGTATAACGTTATATAGTAATACGTTATAACTTATAACTTTATATAGTATTATGTTATAACGTATAACGTTATATAGTGTTACGTTATAACGTATAACGTTATATAGTATTACGTTATAACGTATAACGTTATATAGTACATCATTTTGTCGTATAACGTTATGTACTATTACGTTATAGCGTATAACGTTATATACTATTACGTTATAGCGTATAACGTTATATAGTATTATGTTATAACGTATAACGTTATATAGTATTACGTTATAACGTATAACGTTATATAGTACATCATTATGACGTATAACGTTATATAGTATTATGTTATAACGTATAACGTTATATAGTATTACGTTATAGCGTATAACGTTATATAGTATTATGTTATAACGTATAACGTTATATAGTATTACGTTATAACGTATAACGTTATATAGTAATACGTTATAACGTATAACGTTATATAGTATAACGTTATAACTTATAACGTTATATAGTATTATGTTATAACGTATAACGGTATATAGTGTTACGTTATAACGTGTAACGTTATATAGTAATACGTTATAACGTGTAACGTTATATACTATTACGTTATAGCGTATAACGTTATATAGTATTACGTTATAGCATATAACGTTATATAGTACATCATTATGACGAATAACGTTATATAGTATTATGTTATAACGTATAACGGTATATAGTGTTACGTTATGACGTGTAACGTTATATAGTATTACGTTATAACTTATAACGTTATATAGTATTATGTTATAGCGTATAACGTTATATAGTAATACGTTATATCGTGTAACGTTATATAGTAATACGTTATAACGTGTAACGTTATATAGTAATACGTTATATCGTGTAACGTTATATACTATTACGTTATAGCGTATAACGTTATATAGTATTATGTTATAACGTATAACGTTATATAGTACATCATTCTGTCGTATAACGTTATGTACTATTACGTTATAGCGTATAACGTTATATAGTATTACGTTATAACGTATAACGTTATATAGTACATCATTATGTCGTATAACGTTATATAGTATTATGTTATAACGTATAACGTTATATAGTATTACGTTATAACGTATAACGTTATATAGTATTATGTTATAACGTATAACGTTATATAGTGTTACGTTATAACGTATAACGTTATATAGTATTACGTTATAACGTATAACGTTATATAGTACATCATTATGTCGTATAACGTTATGTACTATTACGTTATAGCGTATAACGTTATATGCTATTACGTTATAGCGTATAACGTTATATAGTATTACGTTATAACGTATAACGTTATATAGTATTACGTTATAACGTATAACGTTATATAGTATTACGTTATAACGTATAACGTTATATAGTACATCATTATGTCGTATAACGTTATGTACTATTACGTTATAGCGTATAACGTTATATAGTATTATGTTATAACGTATAACGTTATATAGTATTACGTTATAACGTATAACGTTATATAGTATAACGTTATAACGTATAACGTTATATAGTATTACGTTATAACGTATAACGTTATATAGTACATCATTATGACGTATAACGTTATATAGTATTATGTTATAACGTATAACGTTATATAGTATTACGTTATAGCGTATAACGTTATATAGTATTATGTTATATCGTATAACGTTATATAGTATTACGTTATAACGTATAACGTTATATAGTAATACGTTATAACGTATAACGTTATATAGTATAACGTTATAACTTATAACGTTATATAGTATTATGTTATAACGTATAACGGTATATAGTGTTACGTTATAACGTGTAACGTTATATAGTAATACGTTATAACGTGTAACGTTATATACTATTACGTTATAGCGTATAACGTTATATAGTATTACGTTATAGCATATAACGTTATATAGTACATCATTATGACGAATAACGTTATATAGTATTATGTTATAACGTATAACGGTATATAGTGTTACGTTATGACGTGTAACGTTATATAGTATTACGTTATAACTTATAACGTTATATAGTATTATGTTATAGCGTATAACGTTATATAGTAATACGTTATATCGTGTAACGTTATATAGTAATACGTTATAACGTGTAACGTTATATAGTAATACGTTATATCGTGTAACGTTATATACTATTACGTTATAGCGTATAACGTTATATAGTATTACGTTATAACGTATAACGTTATATAGTACATCATTATGTCGTATAACGTTATGTACTATTACGTTATAGCGTATAACGTTATATAGTATTACGTTATAACATATAACGTTATATAGTACATCATTATGTCGTATAACGTTATATAGTATTATGTTATAACGTATAACGTTATATAGTATTACGTTATAACGTATAACGTTATATAGTATTATGTTATAACGTATAACGTTATATAGTGTTACGTTATAACGTATAACGTTATATAGTATTACGTTATAACGTATAACGTTATATAGTACATCATTATGTCGTATAACGTTATGTACTATTACGTTATAGCGTATAACGTTATATAGTATTACGTTATAACGTATAACGTTATATAGTACATCATTATGTCGTATAACGTTATGTACTATTACGTTATAGCGTATAACGTTATATAGTATTATGTTATAACGTATAACGTTATATAGTATTACGTTATAACGTATAACGTTATATAGTAATACGTTATAACGTATAACGTCATATAGTATAACGTTATAACTTATAACGTTATATAGTATTATGTTATAACGTATAACGGTATATAGTGTTACGTTATAACGTGTAACGTTATATAGTAATACGTTATAACGTGTAACGTTATATACTATTACGTTATAGCGTATAACGTTATATAGTATTGCGTTATAGCATATAACGTTATATAGTACATAATTATGACGAATAACGTTATATAGTATTATGTTATAACGTATAACGGTATATAGTGTTACGTTATAACGTGTAACGTTATATAGTATTACGTTATAACTTATAACGTTATATAGTATTATGTTATAACGTAAAACGTTATATGGTATTACGTTATAACGTATAACGCTATATAGTAATACGTTATAGCATATAAAGTTATATAGTACATCATTATGACGTATAACGTTATATAGTACATCATTTTGTCGTATAACGTTATGTACTATTACGTTATAGCGTATAACGTTATATACTATTACGTTATAGCGTATAACGTTATATAGTATTATGTTATAACGTATAACGTTATATAGTATTACGTTATAACGTATAACGTTATATAGTATTACGTTATAACGTATAACGTTATATAGTACATCATTATGTCGTATAACGTTATGTACTATTACGTTATAGCGTATAACGTTATATAGTATTACGTTATAACGTATAACGTTATATAGTACATCATTATGTCGTATAACGTTATATAGTATTACGTTATAACGTGTAACGTTATATACTATTACGTTATAGCGTATAACGTTATATAGTATTACGTTATAACGTATAACGTTATATAGTATTACGTTATAACGTATAACGTTATATAGTATTACGTTATAACGTATAACGTTATATAGTATTACGTTATAACGTATAACGTTATATAGTACATCATTATGTCGTATAACGTTATGTACTATTACGTTATAGCGTATAACGTTATATAGTATTATGTTATAACGTATAACGTTATATAGTATTACGTTATAACGTATAACGTTATATAGTATTACGTTATAACGTATAACGTTATATAGTATTACGTTATAACGTATAACGTTATATAGTACATCATTATGACGTATAACGTTATATAGTATTATGTTATAACGTATAACGTTATATAGTATTACGTTATAGCGTATAACGTTATATAGTATTATGTTATAACGTATAACGTTATATAGTATTACGTTATAACGTATAACGTTATATAGTAATACGTTATAACGTATAACGTTATATAGTATAACGTTATAACTTATAACGTTATATAGTATTATGTTATAACGTATAACGGTATATAGTGTTACGTTATAACGTGTAACGTTATATAGTAATACGTTATAACGTGTAACGTTATATACTATTACGTTATAGCGTATAACGTTATATAGTATTACGTTATAGCATATAACGTTATATAGTACATCATTATGACGAATAACGTTATATAGTATTATGTTATAACGTATAACGGTATATAGTGTTACGTTATGACGTGTAACGTTATATAGTATTACGTTATAACTTATAACGTTATATAGTATTATGTTATAGCGTATAACGTTATATAGTAATACGTTATATCGTGTAACGTTATATAGTAATACGTTATAACGTGTAACGTTATATAGTAATACGTTATATCGTGTAACGTTATATACTATTACGTTATAGCGTATAACGTTATATAGTATTACGTTATAACGTATAACGTTATATAGTACATCATTATGTCGTATAACGTTATGTACTATTACGTTATAGCGTATAACGTTATATAGTATTACGTTATAACGTATAACGTTATATAGTACATCATTATGTCGTATAACGTTATATAGTATTATGTTATAACGTATAACGTTATATAGTATTACGTTATAACGTATAACGTTATATAGTATTATGTTATAACGTATAACGTTATATAGTGTTACGTTATAACGTATAACGTTATATAGTATTACGTTATAACGTATAACGTTATATAGTACATCATTATGTCGTATAACGTTATGTACTATTACGTTATAGCGTATAACGTTATATGCTATTACGTTATAGCGTATAACGTTATATAGTATTACGTTATAACGTATAACGTTATATAGTATTACGTTATAACGTATAACGTTATATAGTATTACGTTATAACGTATAACGTTATATAGTACATCATTATGTCGTATAACGTTATGTACTATTACGTTATAGCGTATAACGTTATATAGTATTATGTTATAACGTATAACGTTATATAGTATTACGTTATAACGTATAACGTTATATAGTATTACGTTATAACGTATAACGTTATATAGTATTACGTTATAACGTATAACGTTATATAGTACATCATTATGACGTATAACGTTATATAGTATTATGTTATAACGTATAACGTTATATAGTATTACGTTATAGCGTATAACGTTATATAGTATTATGTTATAACGTATAACGTTATATAGTATTACGTTATAACGTATAACGTTATATAGTAATACGTTATAACGTATAACGTTATATAGTATAACGTTATAACTTATAACGTTATATAGTATTATGTTATAACGTATAACGGTATATAGTGTTACGTTATAACGTGTAACGTTATATAGTAATACGTTATAACGTGTAACGTTATATACTATTACGTTATAGCGTATAACGTTATATAGTATTACGTTATAGCATATAACGTTATATAGTACATCATTATGACGAATAACGTTATATAGTATTATGTTATAACGTATAACGGTATATAGTGTTACGTTATGACGTGTAACGTTATATAGTATTACGTTATAACTTATAACGTTATATAGTATTATGTTATAGCGTATAACGTTATATAGTAATACGTTATATCGTGTAACGTTATATAGTAATACGTTATAACGTGTAACGTTATATAGTAATACGTTATATCGTGTAACGTTATATACTATTACGTTATAGCGTATGACGTTATATAGTATTACGTTATAACGTATAACGTTATATAGTACATCATTATGTCGTATAACGTTATGTACTATTACGTTATAGCGTATAACGTTATATAGTATTACGTTATAACGTATAACGTTATATAGTACATCATTATGTCGTATAACGTTATATAGTATTATGTTATAACGTATAACGTTATATAGTATTACGTTATAACGTATAACGTTATATAGTATTATGTTATAACGTATAACGTTATATAGTGTTACGTTATAACGTATAACGTTATATAGTATTACGTTATAACGTATAACCTTATATAGTACATCATTATGTCGTATAACGTTATGTACTATTACGTTATAGCGTATAACGTTATATGCTATTACGTTATAGCGTATAACGTTATATAGTATTATGTTATAACGTATAACGTTATATAGTATTACGTTATAACGTATAACGTTATATAGTATTACGTTATAACGTATAACGTTATATAGTACATCATTATGTCGTATAACGTTATGTACTATTACGTTATAGCGTATAACGTTATACAGTATTACGTTATAACGTATAACGTTATATAGTACATCATTATGTCGTATAACGTTATGTACTATTACGTTATAGCGTATAACGTTATATAGTATTATGTTATAACGTATAACGTTATATAGTATTACGTTATAACGTATAACGTTATATAGTAATACGTTATAACGTATAACGTCATATAGTATAACGTTATAACTTATAACGTTATATAGTATTATGTTATAACGTATAACGGTATATAGTGTTACGTTATAACGTGTAACGTTATATAGTAATACGTTATAACGTGTAACGTTATATACTATTACGTTATAGCGTATAACGTTATATAGTATTGCGTTATAGCATATAACGTTATATAGTACATCATTATGACGAATAACGTTATATAGTATTATGTTATAACGTATAACGGTATATAGTGTTACGTTATAACGTGTAACGTTATATAGTATTACGTTATAACTTATAACGTTATATAGTATTATGTTATAACGTAAAACGTTATATGGTATTACGTTATAACGTATAACGCTATATAGTAATACGTTATAGCATATAAAGTTATATAGTACATCATTATGACGTATAACGTTATATAGTATTATGTTATAACGTATAACGTTATATAGTATTACGTTATAACGTATAACGTTATATAGTAATACGTTATAACGTGTAACGTTATATACTATTACGTTATAACGTATAACGTTATATAGTATTATGTTATAACGTCTAACGTTATATACTATTACGTTATAGCGTATAACGTTATATAGTATTATGTTATAACGTATAACGTTATATAGTATTACGTTATAACGTATAACGTTATATAGTACATCATTATGTCGTATAACGTTATGTACTATTACGTTATAGCGTATAACGTTATATGCTATTACGTTATAGCGTATAACGTTATATAGTATTATGTTATAACGTATAACGTTATATAGTATTACGTTATAACGTATAACGTTATATAGTATTATGTTATAACGTATAACGTTATATAGTGTTACGTTATAACGTATAACGTTATATAGTATTACGTTATAACGTATAACGTTATATAGTACATCATTATGTCGTATAACGTTATGTACTATTACGTTATAGCGTATAACGTTATATGCTATTACGTTATAGCGTATAACGTTATATAGTATTATGTTATAACGTATAACGTTATATAGTATTACGTTATAACGTATAACGTTATATAGTATTACGTTATAACGTATAACGTTATATAGTACATCATTATGTCGTATAACGTTATGTACTATTACGTTATAGCGTATAACGTTATATAGTATTACGTTATAACGTATAACGTTATATAGTACATCATTATGTCGTATAACGTTATGTACTATTACGTTATAGCGTATAACGTTATATAGTATTATGTTATAACGTATAACGTTATATAGTATTACGTTATAACGTATAACGTTATATAGTAATACGTTATAACGTATAACGTCATATAGTATAACGTTATAACTTATAACGTTATATAGTATTATGTTATAACGTATAACGGTATATAGTGTTACGTTATAACGTGTAACGTTATATAGTAATACGTTATAACGTGTAACGTTATATACTATTACGTTATAGCGTATAACGTTATATAGTATTGCGTTATAGCATATAACGTTATATAGTACATCATTATGACGAATAACGTTATATAGTATTATGTTATAACGTATAACGGTATATAGTGTTACGTTATAACGTGTAACGTTATATAGTATTACGTTATAACTTATAACGTTATATAGTATTATGTTATAACGTAAAACGTTATATGGTATTACGTTATAACGTATAACGCTATATAGTAATACGTTATAGCATATAAAGTTATATAGTACATCATTATGACGTATAACGTTATATAGTATTATGTTATAACGTATAACGTTATATAGTATTACGTTATAACGTATAACGTTATATAGTAATACGTTATAACGTGTAACGTTATATACTATTACGTTATAACGTATAACGTTATATAGTATTATGTTATAACGTATAACGTTATATAGTATTACGTTATAACGTATAACGTTATATAGTAATACGTTATAACGTATAACGTTATATAGTAATACGTTATAACGTATAACGTTGTATAGTATTACGTTATAACTTATAACGTTCAATAGTATTATGTTATAACGTATAACGGTATATAGTATTACGTTATATCGTATAACGTTATATAGTAATACGTTATAACGTATAACGTTATATAGTAATACGTTATAACGTATAACGTTGTATAGTATTACGTTATAGCATATAACGTTATATAGTACATCATTATGACGTATAACGTTATATAGTATTATGTTATAACGTATAACGGTATATAGTATTACGTTATATCGTATAACGTTATATAGTATTACGTTATAACGTATAACGTTATATAGTATATCATTATGACCTATAACGTTATATAGTACATCATTATGACGTATAACGTTATATAGTATTATCTTATAACGTATAACGTTATATAGTAATACGTTATAACGTGTAACGTTATATACTATTACGTTATAGCGTATAACGTTATATAGTATTATGTTATAACGTATAACGTTATATAGTATTACGTTATAACGTATAACGTTATATAGTATTACGTTTATAACGTATAACGTTATATAGTACATCATTATGACGTATAACGTTATATAGTATTATGTTATAACGTATAATGATATATGGTATTTCGTTATAACGTATAACGTTATATAGTATTACGTTATAGCATATAACGTTATATAGTACACCATTATGACGTGTAACGTTATATAGTAATACGTTATAACGTGTAACGTTATATACTATTACGTTATAGCGTATAACGTTATATAGTATTACGTTAGAGCATATAACGTTCTATAGTACATCATTATGACCTTATAACGTTATATAGTATTATGTTATAACGTATAATGTTATATAGTAATACGTTATAATGTGTAACGTTATACACTATTACGTTATAGCGTATAACGTTATATAGTAATACGTTATAACGTGTAATCTTACATACTATTATGATATAGCGTATAACGTTATATAGTATTACGTTATAACGTGTAACGTTTATATAGTAATACGTTATAACGTGTAACGTTATATAGTAATACGTTATAACGTATAACGTTGTATAGTATTACGTTATAGCATATAACGTTATATAGTACATCATTATGACGTATAACGTTATATAGTATTATGTTATAACGAATAACGGTATATAGTATTACGTTATATCGTATAACGTTATATAGTATTACGTTATAACGTATAACGTTATATAGTACATCATTATGACCTATAACGTTATATAGTACATCATTATGACGTATAACGTTATATAGTATTATCTTATAACGTATAACGTTATATAGTAATACGTTATAACGTGTAACGTTATATACTATTACGTTATAGCGTATAACGTTATATAGTATTATGTTATAACGTATAACGTTATATAGTATTACGTTATAACGTATAACGTTATATAGTATTACGTTATAACGTATAACGTTATATAGTACATCATTATGACGTATAACGTTATATAGTATTATGTTATAACGTATAACGTTATATAGTATTTCGTTATAACGTATAACGTTATATAGTATTACGTTATAGCATATAACGTTATATAGTACACCATTATGACGTGTAACGTTATATAGTAATACGTTATAACGTGTAACGTTATATACTATTACGTTATAGCGTATAACGTTATATAGTATTACGTTAGAGCATATAACGTTCTATAGTACATCATTATGACCTTATAACGTTATATAGTATTATGTTATAACGTGTAATGTTATATAGTAATACGTTATAATGTGTAAACGTTATACACTATTACGTTATAGCGTATAACGTTATATAGTAATACGTTATAACGTGTAATGTTTCATACTATTATGATATAGCGTATAACGTTATATAGTATTACGTTATAACGTGTAACGTTATATAGTAATACGTTATAACGTGTAACGTTATATACTATTACGTTATAGCGTATAACGTTATATAGTATTACGTTATAACGTATAACGTTATATAGTATTACGTTATAGCATATAACGATATATAGTACATCATTATGACGTATAACGTTATATAGTATTATGTTATAGCGTATAACGTTATATAGTATTACGTTATAACGTATAACGTTATATAGCATTACGTTATAACGTATAACGTTATATAGTAATGCGTTATATCGTGTAACGTTATATAGTAATACGTTATAACGTGTAACGTTATATAGTAATACGTTATATCGTGTAACGTTATATACTATTACGTTATAGCGTATAACGTTATATAGTATTACGTTATAACGTATAACGTTATATAGTAATACGTTATAACGTCTAACGTTATATACTATTACGTTATAGCGTATAACGTTATATAGTATTATGTTATAACGTATAACGTTATATAGTATTACGTTATAACGTAAACCCTTATATAGTATTACGTTATAACGTATAACGTTATATAGTATTACGTTATAGCATATAACGTTATATAGTACATCATTATGACGTATAACGTTGTATAGTATTATGTTATAGCGCATAACGTTATATAGTATTACGTTATAACGTATAACGTTATATAGTATTACGTTATAACGTATAACGTTATATAGTAATACGTTAAAACGTGTAACGTTATATACTATTACGTTACAGCGTATAACGTTATATAGTATTACGTTATAGCATATAACGTTATATAGTACATCATTATGACGTATAACGTTATATAGTATTATGTTATAACGTATAACGTTATATAGTATTACGTTATGACGTATAACGTTATATAGTAATACGTTATATCGTGTAACGTTATATAGTAATACGTTAAAACGTGTAACGTTATATACTATTACGTTACAGCGTATAACGTTATATAGTATTATGTTATAGCGCATAACGTTATATAGTATTACGTTATAACGTATAACGTTATATAGTATTACGTTATAACGTATAACGTTATATAGTATTACGTTATAACGTATAACGTTATATAGTAATACGTTATATCGTGTAACGTTATATAGTAATACGTTATAACGTGTAACGTTATATAGTAATACGTTATATCGTGTAACGTTATATACTATTACGTTATAGCGTATAACGTTATATAGTATTACGTTATAACGTATAACGTTATATAGTAATACGTTATAACGTCTAACGTTATATACTATTACGTTATAGCGTATAACGTTATATAGTATTATGTTATAACGTATAACGTTATATAGTATTACGTTATAACGTAAACCCTTAAATAGTATTACGTTATAACGTATAACGTTATATAGTATTACGTTATAGCATATAACGTTATATAGTACATCATTATGACGTATAACGTTGTATAGTATTATGTTATAGCGTATAACGTTATATAGTATTACGTTATAACGTATAACGTTATATAGTAATACGTTATATCGTGTAACGTTATATACTATTACGTTATAGCGTATAACGTTATATAGTATTACGTTATAGCGTATAACGTTATATAGTATTACGTTATAACGTATAACGTTATATAGTACATCATTATGTCGTATAAACGTTATGTACTATTACGTTATAGCGTATAACGTTATATAGTATTACGTTTATAACGTATAACGTTATATAGTACATCATTATGTCGTATAACGTTATATAGTATTATGTTATAACGTATAACGTTATATAGTATTACGTTATAACGTATAACGTTATATAGCAATACGTTATAACTTATAACTTTATATAGTATTATGTTATAACGTATAACGTTATATAGTGTTACGTTATAACGTATAACGTTATATAGTATTACGTTATAACGTATAACGTTATATAGTACATCATTATGTCGTATAACGTTATGTACTATTACGTTATAGCGTATAACGTTATATACTATTACGTTATAGCGTATAACGTTATATAGTATTATGTTATAACGTATAACGTTATATAGTATTACGTTATAACGTATAACGTTATATAGTATTACGTTATAACGTATAACGTTATATAGTACATCATTATGTCGTATAACGTTATGTACTATTACGTTATAGCGTATAACGTTATATAGTATTACGTTATAACGTATAACGTTATATAGTACATCATTATGTCGTATAACGTTATGTACTATTACGTTATAGCGTATAACGTTATATAGTATTATGTTATAACGTATAACGTTATATAGTATTACGTTATAACGTATAACGTTATATAGTAATACGTTATAACGTATAACGTTATATAGTATAACGTTATAACTTATAACGTTATATAGTATTATGTTATAACGTATAACGGTATATAGTGTTACGTTATAACGTGTAACGTTATATAGTAATACGTTATAACGTGTAACGTTATATACTATTACGTTATAGCGTATAACGTTATATAGTATTACGTTATAGCATATAACGTTATATAGTACATCATTATGACGAATAACGTTATATAGTATTATGTTATAACGTATAACGGTATATAGTGTTACGTTATAACGTGTAACGTTATATAGTATTACGTTATAACTTATAACGTTATATAGTATTATGTTATAACGTAAAACATTATATGGTATTACGTTATAACGTATAACGCTATATAGTAATACGTTATAGCATATAAAGTTATATAGTACATCATTATGACGTATAACGTTATATAGTATTATGTTATAACGTATAACGTTATATAGTATTACGTTATAACGTATAACGTTATATAGTAATACGTTATAACGTGTAACGTTATATACTATTACGTTATAACGTATAACGTTATATAGTATTATGTTATAACGTATAACGTTATATAGTATTACGTTATAACGTATAACGTTATATAGTAATACGTTATAACGTATAACGTTATATAGTAATACGTTATAACGTATAACGTTGTGTAGTATTACGTTATAACTTATAACGTTATATAGTATTATGTTATAACGTATAACGGTATATAGTATTACGTTATATCGTATAACGTTATATAGTATTACGTTATAACGTATAACGTTATATAGTAATACGTTATAACGTATAACGTTGTATAGTATTACGTTATAGCATATAACGTTATATAGTACATCTTATGACGTATAACGTTATATAGTATTATGTTATAACGTATAACGGTATATAGTATTACGTTATATCGTATAACGTTATATAGTATTACGTTATAACGTATAACGTTATATAGTACATCATTATGACCTATAACGTTATATAGTACATCATTATGACGTATAACGTTATATAGTATTATCTTATAACGTATAACGTTATATAGTAATACGTTATAACGTGTAACGTTATATACTATTACGTTATAGCGTATAACGTATATAGTATTATGTTATAACGTATAACGTTATATAGTATTACGTTATAACGTATAACGTTATATAGTATTACGTTATAACGTATAACGTTATATAGTACATCATTATGACGTATAACGTTATATAGTATTATGTTATAACGTATAACGTTATATAGTATTACGTTATAGCATATAACGTTATATAGTACACCATTATGACGTGTAACGTTATATAGTAATACGTTATAACGTGTAACGTAATATACTATTACGTTATAGCGTATAACGTTATATAGTATTACGTTAGAGCATATAACGTTCTATAGTACATCATTATGACCTTATAACGTATATAGTATTATGTTATAACGTATAATGTTATATAGTAATACGTTATAATGTGTAACGTTATACACTATTACGTTATAGCGTATAACGTTATATAGTAATACGTTATAACGTGTAATGTTACATACTATTATGATATAGCGTATAACGTTATTTAGTATTACGTTATAACGTGTAACGTTATATAGTAATACGTTATAACGTGTAACGTTATATAGTATTACGTTATAACGTATAACGTTATATAGTACATCATTATGACCTATAACGTTATATAGTACATCATTATGACGTATAACGTTATATAGTATTATCTTATAACGTATAACGTTATATAGTAATACGTTATAACGTGTAACGTTATATACTATTACGTTATAGCGTATAACGTTATATAGTATTATGTTATAACGTATAACGTTATATAGTATTACGTATAACGTATAACGTTATATAGTATACGTTATAACGTATAAACGTTATATAGTACATCATTATGACGTATAACGTTATATAGTATTATGTTATAACGTATAACGTTATATAGTATTTCGTTATAACGTATAACGTTATTATAGTATTACGTTATAGCATATAACGTTATATAGTACACCATTATGACGTGTAACGTTTATAGTAATACGTTATAACGTGTAACGTTATATACTATTACGTTATAGCGTATAACGTTATATAGTATTACGTTAGAGCATATAACGTTCTATAGTACATCATTATGACCTTATAACGTTATATAGTATTATGTTATAACGTATAATGTTATATAGTAATACGTTATAATGTGTAACGTTATACACTATTACGTTATAGCTTATAACGTTATATAGTAATACGCTATAACGTGTAATGTTACATACTATTATTATATAGCGTATAACGTTATATAGTATTACGTTATAACGTGTAACGTTATATAGTAATACGTTATAACGTGTAACGTTATATACTATTACGTTATAGCGTATAACGTTATATAGTATTACGTTATAACGTATAACGTTATATAGTATTACGTTATAGCATATAACGATATATAGTACATCATTATGACGTATAACGTTATATAGTATTATGTTATAGCGTATAACGTTATATAGTATTACGTTATAACGTATAACGTTATATAGCATTACGTTATAACGTATAACGTTATATAGTAATACGTTATATCGTGTAACGTTATATAGTAATACGTTATAACGTGTAACGTTATATAGTAATACGTTTTATCGTGTAACGTTATATACTATTACGTTATAGCGTATAACGTTATATAGTATTACGTTATAACGTATAACGTTATATAGTAATACGTTATAACGTCTAACGTTATATACTATTACGTTATAGCGTATAACGTTATATAGTATTATGATATAACGTATAACGTTATATAGTATTACGTTATAACGTAAACCCTTATATAGTATTACGTTATAACGTATAACGTTATATAGTATTACGTTATAGCATATAACGTTATATAGTACATCATTATGACGTATAACGTTGTATAGTATTATGTTATAGCGCATAACGTTATAACGTATAACGTTATATAGTATTACGTTATAACGTATAACGTTATATAGTAATACGTTTAAAACGTGTAACGTTATATACTATTACGTTATAGCGTATAACGTTATATAGTATTACGTTATAGCATATAACGTTATATAGTACATCATTATGACGTATAACGTTATATAGTACATCATTATGTCGTATAACGTTATGTACTATTACGTTATAGCGTATAACGTTATATACTATTACGTTATAGCGTATAACGTTATATAGTATTATGTTATAACGTATAACGTTATATAGTATTACGTTATAACGTATAACGTTATATAGCAATACGTTATAACTTATAACTTTATATAGTATTATGTTATAACGTATAACGTTATATAGTGTTACGTTTATAACGTATAACGTTATATAGTATTACGTTATAACGTATAACGTTATATAGTACATCATTATGTCGTATAACGTTATGTACTATTACGTTATAGCGTATAACGTTATATACTATTACGTTATAGCGTATAACGTTATATAGTATTATGTTATAACGTATAACGTTATATAGTATTACGTTATAACGTATAACGTTATATAGTATTACGTTATAACGTATAACGTTATATAGTACATCAATATGTCGTATAACGTTATGTACTATTACGTTATAGCGTATAACGTTTATATAGTATTACGTTATAACGTATAACGTTATATAGTACATCATTATGTCGTATAACGTTATGTACTATTACGTTATAGCGTATAACGTTATATAGTATTATGTTATAACGTATAACGTTATATAGTATTACGTTATAACGTATAACGTTATATAGTAATACGTTATAACGTATAACGTTATATAGTATAACGTTATAACTTATAACGTTATTAGTATTATGTTATAACGTATAACGGTATATAGTGTTACGTTATAACGTGTAACGTTATATAGTAATACGTTATAACGTGTAACGTTATATACTATTACGTTATAGCGAATAACGTTATATAGTATTACGTTATAGCATATAACGTTATATAGTACATCATTATGACGAATAACGTTATATAGTATTATGTTATAACGTATAACGGTATATAGTGTTACGTTATAACGTGTAACGTTATATAGTATTACGTTATAACTTATAACGTTATATAGTATTATGTTATAACGTAAAACGTTATATGGTATTACGTTATAACGTATAACGCTATATAGTAATACGTTATAGCATATAAAGTTATATAGTACATCATTATGACGTATAACGTTATATAGTATTATGTTATAACGTATAACGTTATATAGTATTACGTTATAACGTATAACGTTATATAGTAATACGTTATAACGTGTAACGTTATATACTATTACGTTATAACGTATAACGTTATATAGTATTATGTTATAACGTATAACGTTATATAGTATTACGTTATAACGTATAACGTTATATAGTAATACGTTATAACGTATAACGTTATATAGTAATACGTTATAACGTATAACGTTGTGTAGTATTACGTTATAACTTATAACGTTATATAGTATTATGTTATAACGTATAACGGTATATAGTATTACGTTATATCGTATAACGTTATATAGTATTACGTTATAACGTATAACGTTATATAGTAAAACGTTATAACGTATAACGTTGTATAGTATTACGTTATAGCATATAACGTTATATAGTACATCATTATGACGTATAACGTTATATAGTATTATGTTATAACGTATAACGGTATATAGTATTACGTTATATCGTATAACGTTATATAGTATTACGTTATAACGTATAACGTTATATAGTACATCATTATGACCTATAACGTTATATAGTACATCATTATGACGTATAACGTTATATAGTATTATCTTATAACGTATAACGTTATATAGTAATACGTTATAACGTGTAACGTTATATACTATTACGTTATAGCGTACAACGTTATATAGTATTATGTAATAACGTATAACGTTATATAGTATTACGTTATAACGTATAACGTTATATAGTATTACGTTATAACGTATAACGTTATATAGTACATCATTATGACGTATAACGTTATATAGTATTATGTTTATAACGTATAACGTTATATAGTATTTCGTTATAACGTATAACGTTATATAGTATTACGTTATAGCATATAACGTTATATAGTACACCATTATGACGTGTAACGTTATATAGTAATACGTTATAACGTGTAACGTTATATACTATTACGTTATAGCGTATAACGTTATATAGTATTACGTTAGAGCATATAACGTTCTATAGTACATCATTATGACCTTATAACGTTATATAGTATTATGTTATAACGTATAATGTTATATAGTAATACGTTATAATGTGTAACGTTATACACTATTACGTTATAGCGTATAACGTTATATAGTAATACGTTATAACGTGTAATGTTACATACTATTATGATATAGCGTATAACGTTATTTAGTATTACGTTATAACGTGTAACGTTATATAGTAATACGTTATAACGTGTAACGTTATATAGTATTACGTTATAACGTATAACGTTATATAGTACATCATTATGACCTATAACGTTATATAGTACATCATTATGACGTATAACGTTATATAGTATTATCTTATACGTATAACGTTATATAGTAATACGTTATAACGTGTAACGTTATATACTATTACGTTATAGCGTATAACGTTATATAGTATTATGTTATAACGTATAACGTTATATAGTATTACGTTATAACGTATAACGTTATATAGTATTACGTTATAACGTATAACGTTATATAGTACATCATTATGACGTATAACGTTATATAGTATTATGTTATAACGTATAACGTTATATAGTATTTCGTTATAACGTATAACGTTATATAGTATTACGTTATAGCAATATAACGTTATATAGTACACCATTATGACGTGTAACGTTATATAGTAATACGTTATAACGTGTAACGTTATATACTATTACGTTATAGCGTATAACGTTATATAGTATTACGTTAGAGCATATAACGTTCTATAGTACATCATTATGACCTTATAACGTTATATAGTATTATGTTATAACGTATAATGTTATATAGTAATACGTAATAATGTGTAACGTTATACACTATTACGTTATAGCTTATAACGTTATATAGTAATACGCTATAACGTGTAATGTTACATACTATTATTATATAGCGTATAACGTTATATAGTATTACGTTATAACGTGTAACGTTATATAGTAATACGTTATAACGTGTAACGTTATATACTATTACGTTATAGCGTATAACGTTATATAGTATTACGTTATAACGTATAACGTTATATAGTATTACGTTATAGCATATAACGATATATAGTACATCATTATGACGTATAACGTTATATAGTATTATGTTATAGCGTATAACGTTATATAGTATTACGTTATAACGTATAACGTTATATAGCATTACGTTATAACGTATAACGTTATATAGTAATACGTTATATCGTGTAACGTTATATAGTAATACGTTATAACGTGTAACGTTATATAGTAATACGTTATATCGTGTAACGTTATATACTATTACGTTATAGCGTATAACGTTATATAGTATTACGTTATAACGTATAACGTTATATAGTATTACGTTATAACGTATAACGTTATATAGTAATACGTTATAACGTCTAACGTTATATACTATTACGTTATAGCGTATAACGTTATATAGTATTATGTTATAACGTATAACGTTATATAGTATTACGTTATAACGTAAACCCTTATATAGTATTACGTTATAACGTATAACGTTATATAGTATTACGTTATAGCATATAACGTCATATAGTACATCATTATGACGTATAACATTGTATAGTATTATGTTATAGCGCATAACGTTATAACGTATAACGTTATATACTATTACGTTATAGCGTATAACGTTATATAGTATTACGTTATAACGTATAACGTTATATAGTAATACGTTATAACGTCTAACGTTATATACTATTACGTTATAGGCGTATAACGTTATATAGTATTACGTTATAACGTATAACGTTATATTGTATTACGTTATAACGTATAACGTTATATAGTATTACGTTATAACGTATAACGTTATATAGTAATACGTTAAAACGTGTAACGTTATATACTATTACGTTACAGCTTATAACGTTATATAGTATTACGTTATAGCATATAACGTTATATAGTACATCTTTATGACGTATAACGTTATATAGTATTATGTTATAACGAATAACGTTATATAGTATTACGTTATAACGTATAACGTTATAGAGTATTACGTTATAGGCATATAACGTAATATAGTACATCATTATGACGTATAACGTTATATAGTATTATGTTATGACGTAAAACGTAATATAGTATTACGTTATAACGTATAACGTTATATAGTAATACGTTATAACGTGTAACGTTATATACTATTACGTTATAGCGTATAACATTATATAGTATTACGTTATAACGTATAACGTTATATAGTAATACGTTATAACGTGTAACGTTATATACTATTACGTTATAGCATATAACGTTATATAGTACATCATTATGACGTATAACGTTATATAGTATTATGTTATAGCGTATAACGTTATATAGTATTACGTTATAACGTATAACGTTATATAGTATTACGTTATAACGTATAACGTTATATAGTATTTCGTTATACCGTATAACGTTATATAGTACATCAGTATGTCGTATAACGTTATGTACTATTACGTTATAGCGTATAACGTTATATACTCTTACGTTATAGCGTATAACGTTATATAGTATTATGTTATAACGTATAACGTTATATAGTATTACGTTATAACGTATAACGTTATATAGTATTACGTTTATAACGTATAACGTTATATAGTACATCATTATGTCGTATAACGTTATGTACTATTACGTTATAGCGTATAACGTTATATAGTATTACGTTATAACGTATAACGTTATATAGTACATCATTATGTCGTATAACGTTATGTACTATTACGTTATAGCGTATAACGTTATATAGTATTATGTTATAACGTATAACGTTATATAGTATTACGTTATAACGTATAACGTTATATAGTAATACGTTATAACGTATAACGTTATATAGTATAACGTTATAACTTATAACGTTATATAGTATTATGTTATAACGTATAACGGTATATAGTGTTACGTTATAACGTGTAACGTTATATAGTAATACGTTATAACGTGTAACGTTATATACTATTACGTTATAGCGTATAACATTATATAGTATTACGTTATAACGTATAACGTTATATAGTATTTCGTTATAACGTATAACGTTATATAGTAATACGTTATAACTTATAACTTTATATACTATTACGTTATAGCGTATAACGTTATATAGTATTACGTTATAGCATATAACGTTATATAGTACATCATTATGACGAATAACGTTATATAGTATTATGTTATAACGTATAACGGTATATAGTGTTACGTTATAACGTGTAACGTTATATAGTATTACGTTATAACTTATAACGTTATATAGTATTATGTTATAACGTAAAACGTTATATGGTATTACGTTATAACGTATAACGCTATATAGTAATACGTTATAGCATATAAAGTTATATAGTACATCATTATGACGTATAACGTTATATAGCATTATGTTATAACGTATAACGTTATATAGTATTACGTTATAACGTATAACGTTATATAGGTAATACGTTATAACGTGTAACGTTATATACTATTACGTTATAACGTATAACGTTATATAGTATTATGTTATAACGTATAACGTTATATAGTATTACGTTTATAACGTATAACGTTATATAGTATTACGTTATAACGTATAACGTTATATAGTATTACGTTTATAACGTATAACGTTATATAGTAATACGTTATAACGTATAACGTTATATAGTAATACGTTATAACGTATAACGTTGTGTAGTATTACGTTATTAACTTATAACGTTATATAGTATTATGTTATAACGTATAACGGTATATAGTATTACGTTATATCGTATAACGTTATATAGTATTACGTTATAACGTATAACGTTATTATAGTAATACGTTATAACGTATAACGTTGTATAGTATTACGTTATAGCATATAACGTTATATAGTACATCGTATAACGTTATATAGTATTATGTTATAACGTATAACGGTATATAGTATTACGTTATATCGTATAACGTTATATAGTATTACGTTATAACGTATAACGTTATATAGTACATCATTATGACCTATAACGTTATATAGTACATCATTATGACGTATAACGTTATATAGTATTATCTTATAACGTATAACGTTATATAGTAATACGTTATAACGTGTAACGTTATATACTATTACGTTATAGCGTATAACGTTATATAGTATTATGTTATAACGTATAACGTTATATAGTATTACGTTATAACGTATAACGTTATATAGTATTACGTTATAACGTATAACGTTATATAGTACATCATTATGACGTATAACGTTATGTACTATTACGTTATAGCGTATAACGTTATATACTCTTACGTTATAGCGTATAACGTTATATAGTATTATGTTATAACGTATAACGTTATATAGTATTACGTTATAACGTATAACGTTATATAGTATTACGTTATAACGTATAACGTTATATAGTACATCATTATGTCGTATAACGTTATGTACTATTACGTTATAGCGTATAACGTTATATAGTATTACGTTATAACGTATAACGTTATATAGTACATCATTATGTCGTATAACGTTATGTACTATTACGTTATAGCGTATAACGTTATATAGTATTATGTTATAACGTATAACGTTATATAGTATTACGTTATAGCGTATAACATTATATAGTATTACGTTATAACGTATAACGCTATATAGTAATACGTTATAACGTGTAACGTTATATACTATTACGTTATAGCCTACAACGTTATATAGTACATCATTATGACGTATAACGTTATATAGTATTATGTTATAGCGTATAACGTTATATAGTATTACGTTATAACGTATAACGTTATATAGTATTACGTTATAACGTATAACGTTATATAGTACATCATTATGTCGTATAACGTTATGTACTATTACGTTATAGCTTATAACGTTATATACTATTACGTTATAGCGTATAACGTTATATAGTATTATGTTATAGCGTATAACGTTATATAGTATTACGTTATAACGTATAACGTTATATAGTATTACGTTATAACGTATAACGTTATATAGTACATCATTATGTCGTATAACGTTATGTACTATTACGTTATAGCGTATAACGTTATATAGTATTACGTTATAACGTATAACGTTATATAGTACATCATTATGTCGTATAACGTTATGTACTATTACGTTATAGCGTATAACGTTATATAGTATTATGTTATAACGTATAACGTTATATAGTATTACGTTATAACGTATAACGTTATATAGTAAACGTATACTATATTACGTTATACGTTATAACATACGTTATAACGTATTACGTTATATAGTATAACGTTATAACTTATAACGTTATATAGTATTATGTTATAACGTATAACGGTATATAGTGTTACGTTATAACGTGTAACGTTATATAGTAATACGTTATAACGTGTAACGTTATATACTATTACGTTATAGCGTATAACGTTATATAGTATTACGTTATAGCATATAACGTTATATAGTACATCATTATGACGAATAACGTTATATAGTATTATGTTATAACGTATAACGGTATATAGTGTTACGTTATAACGTGTAACGTTATATAGTATTACGTTATAAACTTATAAACGTTATATAGTATTATGTTATAACGTAAAACGTTATATGGTATTACGTTATAACGTATAACGCTATATAGTAATACGTTATAGCATATAAAGTTATATAGTACCTCATTATGACGTATAACGTTATATAGTATTATGTTATAACGTATAACGTTATATAGTATTACGTTATAACGTATAACGTTATATAGTAATACGTTATAAACGTGTAACATTATATACTATTACGTTATAACGTATAACGTTATATAGTATTATGTTATAACGTATAACGTTATATAGTATTACGTTATAACGTATAACGTTATATAGTATTACGTTATAGCATATAACGTTATATAGTACATCATTATGACGTATAACGTTATAGAGTATTATGTTATAACGTAAAACGTTATATAGTATTATGTTATAACGTATAACGGTATATACGTATTACGTTATATCGTATAACGTTATATAGTATTACGTTATAACGTAAACCCTTATATAGTATTACGTTATAACGTATAACGTTATATAGTAAAACGTTATAATGTGTAACGTTATACACTATTACGTTATAGCGTATAACGTTATATAGTAATACGTTATAACGTGTAACGTTATATACTATTACGTTATAGCGTATAACGTTATATAGTATTATGTTATAACGTATAACGTTATATAGTATTACGTTATAACGCATAACGTTATATAGTATTACGTTATAACGTATAACGTTATATAGTACATCATTATGACGTATAACGTTATATAGTATTATGTTATAACGTATAACGTTATATAGTACTACGTTATAACGTATAACGTTATATAGTATTACGTTATAGCATATAACGTTATATAGTACATCCATTATGACGTGTAAGGTTATATAGTAATACGTTATAACGTGTAACGTTATATACTATTACGTTATAACGTATAACGTTATATAGTATTACGTTATAGCATATAACGTTATATAGTACATCATTATGACGTATAACGTTATATAGTATTATGTTATAGCGTATAACGTTATATAGTATTACGTTATAACGTATAACGTTATATAGTATTACGTTATAACGTATAACGTTATATAGTATTTCGTTATAACGTATAACGTTATATAGTACATCAGTATGTCGTATAACGTTATGTACTATTACGTTATAGCGTATAACGTTATATACTCTTACGTTATAGCGTATAACGTTATATAGTATTATGTTATAACGTATAACGTTATATAGTATTACGTTATAACGTATAACGTTATATAGAATTACGTTATAACGTATAACGTTATATAGTACATCATTATGTCGTATAACGTTATGTACTATTACGTTATAGCGTATAACGTTATATAGTATTATGTTATAACGTATAACGTTATATAGTAATACGTTATAACGTGTAACATTATATACTATTACGTTATAACGTATAACGTTATATAGTATTATGTTATAACGTATAACGTTATATAGTATTACGTTATAACGAATAACGTTATATAGTATTACGTTATAGCATATAACGTTATATAGTACATCATTATGACGTATAACGTTATAGAGTATTATGTTATAACGTAAAACGTTATATAGTATTACGTTATAACGTATAACGTTATATAGTAATACGTTATAACGTATAACGTTGTATAGTATTACGTTATAACTTATAACGTTATATAGTATTATGTTATAACGTATAACGGTATATAGTATTACGTTATATCGTATACACGTTATATAGTATTACGTTATAACGTAAACCCTTATATAGTATTACGTTATAACGTATAACGTTATATAGTAAAACGTTATAATGTGTAACGTTATACACTATTACGTTATAGCGTATAACGTTATATAGTAATACGTTATAACGTGTAACGTTATATACTATTACGTTATAGCGTATAACGTTATATAGTATTACGTTATAGCATATAACGTTATATAGTACATCATTATGACGTATAACGTTATATAGTATTATGTTATAACGTAAAACGTAATATAGTATTACGTTATAACGTATAACGTTATATAGTAATACGTTATAACGTGTAACGTTATATACTATTACGTTATAGCGTATAAATTATATAGTATTACGTTATAACGTATAACGTTATATAGTAATACGTTATAACGTGTAACGTTATATACTATTACGTTATAGCATATAACGTTATATAGTACATCATTATGACGTATAACGTTATATAGTATTATGTTATAGCGTATAACGTTATATAGTATTACGTTATAACGTATAACGTTATATAGTATTACGTTATAACGTATAACGTTATATAGTATTTCGTTATAACGTATAACCGTTATATAGTACATCAGTATGTCGTATAACGTTATGTACTATTACGTTATAGCGTATAACGTTATATATCTTACGTTATAGCGTATAACGTTATATAGTATTATGTTATAACGTATAACGTTATATAGTATTACGTTATAACGTACTAACGTTATATAGAATTACGTTATAACGTATAACGTTATATAGTACATCATTATGTCGTATAACGTTATGTACTATTACGTTATAGCGTATAACGTTATATAGTATTATGTTATACCGTATAACGTTATATAGTAATACGTTCTAACGTGTAACATTATATACTATTACGTTATAACGTATAAACGTTATATAGTATTATGTTATAACGTATAACGTTATATAGTATTACGTTATAACGAATAACGTTATATAGTATTACGTTATAGCATATAACGTTATATAGTACATCATTATGACGTATAACGTTATAGAGTATTATGTTATAACGTAAAACGTTATATAGTATTACGTTATAACGTATAACGTTATATAGTAATACGTTATAACGTATAACGTTGTATAGTATTACGTTATAACTTATAACGTTATATAGTATTATGTTATAACGTATAACGGTATATAGTATTACGTTATATCGTATAACGTTATATAGTATTACGTTATAACGTAAACCCTTATATAGTATTACGTTATAACGTATAACGTTATATAGTAAAACGTTATAATGTGTAACGTTATACACTATTACGTTATAGCGTATAACGTTATATAGTAATACGTTATAACGTGTAACGTAATATACTATTACGTTATAGCGTATAACGTTATATAGTATTACGTTATAGCATATAACGTTATATAGTACATCATTATGACGTATAACGTTATATAGTATTATGTTATAACGTAAAACGTTATATAGTATTACGTTATAACGTATAACGTTATATAGTAATACGTTATAACGTGTAACGTTATATACTAATACGTTATAGCGTATAACGTTATATAGTATTACGTTATAAACGTATAACGTTATATAGTATTACGTTATAACGTATAACCGTTAATAGTCCATCATTATGACGTATAACGTTATATAGTATTAGGTTATAACGTAAAACGTTATATAGTATTACGTTATAACGTATAACGTTATATAGTAATACGTTATAACGTGTAACGTTATATACTATTACGTTATAGCGTATAACGTTATAGTATTATGTTATAACGTATAACGTTATATAGTATTACGTTATAGCATATAACCTTATATAGTACATCATTATGACGTATAACGTTATATATAGTATTATGTTATAACGTATAACGTTATGTAGTATTACGTTATAACGTATAACGTTATATAGTAATACGTTATAACGTGTAACGTTATATACTATTACGTTATAGCGTATAACGTTATATAGTATTACGTTATAACGTATAACGTTATATAGTATTACGTTATAACGTATCAACGTTATATAGTATTACGTTATAACGTATAACGTTATATAGTATTACGTTATAACGTATAACGTTATATAGTACATCATTATGTCGTATAACCGTTATGTACTATTACGTTATAGCGTATAACGTTATATAGTATTATGTTATAACGTATAACGTTATATAGTATTACCGTTATAACGTATAACGTTATATAGTATTACGTTATAACGTATAACGTTATATAGAATTACGTTATAACGTATAACGTTATATAGTACATCATTATGACGTATAACGTTATATAGTATTATGTTATAGCGTATAACGTTATATAGTATTACGTTATAACGTATAACGTTATATAGCATTACGTTATAACGTATAACGTTATATAGTAATACGTTATATCGTGTAACGTTATATAGTAATACGTTATAACGTGTAACGTTATATAGTAATACGTTTATATCGTGTAACGTTATATACTATTACGTTATAGCGTATAACGTTATATAGTATTACGTTATAACG
Source organism: Bombus affinis (assembly GCF_024516045.1). Classification (NCBI taxonomy): domain Eukaryota; kingdom Metazoa; phylum Arthropoda; class Insecta; order Hymenoptera; family Apidae; genus Bombus; species Bombus affinis. The sequence goes on along the minus strand of NW_026108967.1, from coordinate 20,720 downwards.
TATAACGTTATATAGTAATACGTTATAACGTCTAACGTTATATACTATTACGTTATAGCGTATAACGTTATATAGTATTACGTTATAGCATATAAAGTTATATAGTACATCATTATGACGTATAACGTTGTATAGTATTATGTTATAGCGCATAACGTTCTATAGTATTACGTTATAACGTATAACGTTATATAGTATTATGTTATAACGTATAACGTTATATAGTGTTACGTTATAACGTATAACGTTATAGAGTATTACGTTATAGCATATAACGTAATATAGTACATCCTTATGACGTATAACGTTATATAGTATTATGTTATAACGTAAAACGTAATATAGTATTACGTTATAACGTATAACGTTATATAGTAATACGTTATAACGTGTAACGTTATATACTATTACGTTATAGCGTATAACATTATATAGTATTACGTTATAACGTATAACGTTATATAGTAATACGTTATAACGTGTAACGTTATATACTATTACGTTATAGCATATAACGTTATATAGTACATCATTATGACGTATAACGTTATATAGTATTATGTTATAGCGTATAACGTTATATAGTATTACGTTATAACGTATAACGTTATATAGTATTACGTTATAACGTATAACGTTATATAGTATTTCGTTATAACGTATAACGTTATATAGTACATCAGTATGTCGTATAACGTTATGTACTATTACGTTATAGCGTATAACGTTATATACTCTTACGTTATAGCGTATAACGTTATATAGTATTATGTTATAACGTATAACGTTATATAGTATTACGTTATAACGTATAACGTTATATAGAATTACGTTATAACGTATAACGTTATATAGTACATCATTATGTCGTATAACGTTATGTACTATTACGTTATAGCGTATAACGTTATATAGTATTATGTTATAACGTATAACGTTATATAGTAATACGTTATAACGTGTAACATTATATACTATTACGTTATAACGTATAACGTTATATAGTATTATGTTATAACGTATAACGTTATATAGTATTACGTTATAACGAATAACGTTATATAGTATTACGTTATAGCATATAACGTTATATAGTACATCATTATGACGTATAACGTTATAGAGTATTATGTTATAACGTAAAACGTTATATAGTATTACGTTATAACGTATAACGTTATATAGTAATACGTTATAACGTATAACGTTGTATAGTATTACGTTATAACTTATAACGTTATATAGTATTATGTTATAACGTATAACGGTATATAGTATTACGTTATATCGTATAACGTTATATAGTATTACGTTATAACGTAAACCTTATATAGTATTACGTTATAACGTATAACGTTATATAGTAAAACGTTATAATGTGTAACGTTATACACTATTACGTTATAGCGTATAACGTTATATAGTAATACGTTATAACGTGTAACGTTATATACTATTACGTTATAGCGTATAACGTTATATAGTATTACGTTATAGCATATAACGTTATATAGTACATCATTATGACGTATAACGTTATATAGTATTATGTTATAACGTAAAACGTAATATAGTATTACGTTATAACGTATAACGTTATATAGTAATACGTTATAACGTGTAACGTTATATACTATTACGTTATAGCGTATAACATTATATAGTATTACGTTATAACGTATAACGTTATATAGTAATACGTTATAACGTGTAACGTTATATACTATTACGTTATAGCATATAACGTTATATAGTACATCATTATGACGTATAACGTTATATAGTATTATGTTATAGCGTATAACGTTATATAGTATTACGTTATAACGTATAACGTTATATAGTATTACGTTATAACGTATAACGTTATATAGTATTTCGTTATAACGTATAACGTTATATAGTACATCAGTATGTCGTATAACGTTATGTACTATTACGTTATAGCGTATAACGTTATATACTCTTACGTTATAGCGTATAACGTTATATAGTATTATGTTATAACGTATAACGTTATATAGTATTACGTTATAACGTATAACGTTATATAGAATTACGTTATAACGTATAACGTTATATAGTACATCATTATGTCGTATAACGTTATGTACTATTACGTTATAGCGTATAACGTTATATAGTATTATGTTATAACGTATAACGTTATATAGTAATACGTTATAACGTGTAACATTATATACTATTACGTTATAACGTATAACGTTATATAGTATTATGTTATAACGTATAACGTTATATAGTATTACGTTATAACGAATAACGTTATATAGTATTACGTTATAGCCATATAACGTTATATAGTACATCATTATGACGTATAACGTTATAGAGTATTATGTTATAACGTAAAACGTTATATAGTATTACGTTATAACGTATAACGTTATATAGTAATACGTTATAACGTATAACGTTGTATAGTATTACGTTATAACTTATAACGTTATATAGTATTATGTTATAACGTATAACCGGTATATAGTATTACGTTATATCGTATAACGTTATATAGTATTACGTTATAACGTAAACCCTTATATAGTATTACGTTATAACGTATAACGTTATATAGTAAAACGTTATAATGTGTAACGTTATACACTATTACGTTATAGCGTATAACGTTATATAGTAATCCGTTATAACGTGTAACGTTATATACTATTACGTTATAGCGTATAACGTTATATAGTATTACGTTATAGCATATAACGTTATATAGTACAACATTATGACGTATAACGTTATATAGTATTATGTTATAACGTAAAACCGTTATATAGTAATTACGTTATAACGTATAACGTTATATAGTAATACGTTATAACGTGTAACGTTATATACTAATACGTTATAGCGTATAACGTTATATAGTATTACGTTATAACGTATAACGTTACTATAGTATTACGTTATAACGTATAACGTTAATAGTCCATCATTATGACGTATAACGTTATATAGTATTAGGTTATAACGTAAAACGTTATATAGTATTACGTTATAACGTATAACGTTATATAGTAATACGTTATAACGTGTAACGTTATATACTATTACGTTATAGCGTATAACGTTATATAGTATTATGTTATAACGTATAACGTTATATAGTATTACGTTATAGCATATAACGTTATATAGTACATCATTATGACGTATAACGTTATATATAGTATTATGTTATAACGTATAACGTTATGTAGTATTACGTTATAACGTATAACGTTATATAGTAATCCGTTATAACGTGTAACGTTATATACTATTACGTTATAGCGTATAACGTTATATAGTATTACGTTATAACGTATAACGTTATATAGTATTACGTTATAACGTATAACGTTATATAGTATTACGTTATAACGTATAACGTTATATAGTATTACGTTATAACGTATAACGTTATATAGTACATCATTATGTCGTATAACGTTATGTACTATTACGTTATAGCGTATAACGTTATATAGTATTATGTTATAACGTATAACGTTATATAGTATTACGTTATAACGTATAACGTTATATAGTATTACGTTATAACGTATAACGTTATATAGAATTACGTTATAACGTATAACGTTATATAGTACATCCTTATGACGTATAACGTTATATAGTATTATGTTATAACGTATAACGTTATATAGTATTACGTTATAACGTATAACGTTATATAGTATTACGTTATAACGTATAACGTTATATACTATTACGTTATAGCGTATAACGTTATATAGTATTACGTTATAGCATATAACGTTATATAGTACATTATTATGACGTATAACGTTATATAGTATTATGTTATAACGTATAACGTTATATAGTAATACGTTATAACGTGTAACGTTATATACTATTACGTTATAACGTATAACGTTATATAGTATTACGTTATAGCATATAACGTTATATAGTACATCATTATGACGTATAACGTTGTATAGTATTATGTTATAGCGTATACCGTTATATAGTACATCATTATGTCGTATAACGTTATGTACTATTCCGTTATAGCGTATAACGTTATATAGTATTATGTTCTAACGTATAACGTTATATAGTATTACGTTATAGCATATAACGTTATATAGTACATCATTATGACGTATAACGTTATATAGTATTATGTTATAACGTAAAACGTTATATAGTATTACGTTATAACGTATAACGTTATATAGTAATACGTTATAACGTATAACGTTGTATAGTATTACGTTATAACTTATAACGTTATATAGTATTATGTTATAACGTATAACGGTATATAGTATTACGTTATATCGTATAACGTTATATAGTATTACGTTATAACGTAAACCCCTTATATAGTATTACGTTATAACGTATAACGTTATATAGTAAACGTTATAATGTGTAACGTTATACACTATTACGTTATAGCGTATAACGTTATATAGTAATACGTTATAACGTGTAACGTTATATACTATTACGTTATAGCGTATAACGTTATATAGTATTACGTTATAGCATATAACGTTATATAGTACAATCATTATGACGTATAACGTTATATAGTATTATGTTATAACGTAAACCGTTATATAGTATTACGTTATAACGTATAACGTTATATAGTAATACGTTATAACGTGTAACGTTATATACTAATACGTTATAGCGTATAACGTTATATAGTATTACGTTATAACGTATAACGTTATATAGTATTACGTTATAACGTATAACGTTACTAGTCCATCATTATGGCGTATAACGTTATATAGTATTAGGTTATAACGTAAAACGTTATATAGTATTACGTTATAACGTATAACGTTATATAGTAATACGTTATAACGTGTAACGTTATATACTATTACGTTATAGCGTATAACGTTATATAGTATTATGTTATAACGTATAACGTTATATAGTATTACGTTATAGCATATAACGTTATATCGTACATCATTATGACGTATAACGTTATATATAGTATTATGTTATAACGTATAACGTTATGTAGTATTACGTTATAACGTATAACGTTATATAGTAATACGTTATAACGTGTAACGTTATATACTATTACGTTATAGCGTATAACGTTATATAGTATTACGTTATAACGTATAACGTTATATAGTATTACGTTCTAACGTATAACGTTATATAGTATTACGTTATAACGTATAACGTTATATAGTATTACGTTATAACGTATAACGTTATATAGTACATCATTATGTCGTATAACGTTATGTACTATTACGTTATAGCGTATAACGTTATATAGTATTATGTTATAACGTATAACGTTATATAGTATTACGTTATAAACGTATAACGTTATATAGTATTACGTTATAACGTATAACGTTATATAGAATTACGTTATAACGTATAACGTTATATAGTACATCATTATGACGTATAACGTTATATAGTATTATGTTATAACGTATAACGTTATATAGTAATTACCGTTATAACGTATAAACGTTATATAGTATTACGTTATAACGTATAACGTTATATACTATTACGTTATAGCTTATAACGTTATATAGTATTACGTTATAGCATATAACGTTATATAGTACATTATTATGACGTATAACGTTATACAGTATTATGTTATAACGTATAACGTTATATAGTAATACGTTATAACGTGTAACGTTATATACTATTACGTTATAACGTATAACGTTATATAGTATTACGTTATAGCATATAACGTTATATAGTACATCATTATGACGTATAACGTTGTATAGTATTATGTTATAGCGTATAACGTTATATAGTACATCATTATGTCGTATAACGTTATGTACTATTACGTTATAGCGTATAACGTTATCTAGTATTATGTTATAACGTATAACGTTATATAGTATTACGTTATAACGTATAACGTTATATAGTATTACGTTATAACGTATAACGTTATATAGTACATCATTATGACGTATAACGTTGTATAGTATTATGTTATAGCGTATAACGTTATACAGTATTACGTTATAACGTATAACGTTATATAGTATTACGTTATAACGTATAACGTTATATAGTATTACGTTATAACGTATAACGTTACTATAGTATTACGTTATAACGTATAACGTTATATAGTATTACGTTATAACGTATAACGTTATATAGTATTACGTTATAACGTCTAACGTTATATAGTATTACGTTATAACGTATAACGTTATATAGTATTACGTTATAACGTATAACGTTATATAGTATTACGTTATAGCATATAGCGTTATATAGTACATCATTATGACGCATAACGTTATATAGTATTATGTTATAACGTAATACGTTATATAGTATTACGTTATAACGTATATCGTTATATAGTAATACGTTATAAACGTATAACGTTATATAGTATAACGTTATAACCTTATAACGTTATATAGTATTATGTTATAACGTATAACGGTATATAGTGTTACGTTATAACGTGTAACGTTATATAGTAATACGTTATAACGTGTAACGTTATATACTATCAACGTTATAACGTATAAACGTTATATAGTATTACGTTATAACGTATAACGTTATATAGTATTACGTTATAACATAATACTATATAACGTTATACGCTATAACGTAATAGTACATAACGTTATACGACATAATGATCTACTATATAACGTTATACGTTATAACGTAATACTATATAACGTTATACGTTATAACGTAATTACTATATAACGTTATACGTTATAACGTTATAGTATATAACGTTACACGTTATAACGTATTACTATATAACGTTACACGTTATAACGTAAACACTATATACCGTTATACGTTATAACATAATACTATATAACGTTATAAGTTATAACGTTATACTATATAACGTTATACGTTATAACGTATTACTATATACGATATACGTTATAACGTAATACTATATAACGTATTACGTTATAACATAATACTATATAACGTTATGCGTCATAATGATGTACTATATAACGCTATATGCTATAACGTAATACTATATAACGTTATACGTTATAACGTAATACTATATAACGTTATACGTTATAACGTAATACTATATAACGTTATACGTTATAACGTAATACTCTATAACGTTATACGTTATAACGTAATACTATATAACGTTATACGTTATAACGTAATACTATATAACGTTATACGTTATAACGTAATACTATATAACGTTATACGTTATAACGTAATACTATATAACGTTATACGTTATAACGTAATACTGTATAACGTTATACGCTATAACATAATACTATACAACGTTATACGTCATAATGATGTACTATATAACGTTATACGTTATAACGTAATACTATATAACGTTATACGTTATAACGTAATACTATATAACGTTATACGTTATAACATAATACTATATAACGTTATACGCTATAACGTAATAGTACATAACGTTATACGACATAATGATGTACTATATAACGTTATACGCTATAACATAATACTATACAACGTTATACGTCATAATGATGTACTATATAACGTTATATGCTATAACGTAATACTATATAACGTTATACGTTATAACGTAATAGTATATAACGTTACACGTTATAACGTATTACTATATAACGTTATACGTTATAACATAATACTGTTATAACGTTATACGTCATAATAATGTACTATATAACGTTATATGCTATAACGTAATACTATATAACGTTATAAGCTATAACGTAATAGTATATAACGTTATACGTTATAACGTAATACTATATAACGTTCTACGTTATAAACGTAATACTATATAACGTTATACGTTATAACATAATACTATATAACGTTATACGTCATAATGATGTACTATATAACGTTATACGTTATAACGTAATTCTATATAACGTTATACGTTATAACGTAATACTATATAACGTTATACGTTATAACGTAATACTATATAACGTTATACGTTATAACATAATACTATATAACGTTATACGCTATAACGTAATAGTACATAACGTTATACGACATAATGATGTACTATATAACGTTATACGTTATAACGTAATACTATATAACGTTATACGTTATAACGTAATACTATATAACGTTATACGTTATAACGTAATACTATATAACGTTATCCGTTATAACGTAATACTATATAACGTTATACGCTATAAACGTAATAGTATATAACGTTACACGTTATAAACGTATTACTATATACGTTATACGTTATAACGTAATACTACATAACGTTATACGTTATAACATAATACTATATATAACGTTATACGTCATAATGATGTACTATATAACGTTATATGCTATAACGTAATACTATATAACGTTATACGTTATAACATAATACTATATAACGTTATACGCTATAACGTAATAGTATATAACGTTACACGTTATAACGTATTACTATATAACGTTATACGTTATAACGTAATACTATATAACGTTTTACGTTATAACCTACTACTATATAACGTTATACGCCATAATGATGGACTATTACCGTTATACGTTATAACGTAATACTATATAACGTTATACGTTATAACGTAATACTATATAACGTTATACGCTATAACGTATTAGTATATAACGTTACACGTTATAACGTATTACTATCTAACGTTATACGTTATAACGTAATACTATATAACGTTTTACGTTATAACATAATACTATATAACGTTATACGTCATAATGATGTACTATATAACGTTATATGCTATAACGTAATACTATATAACGTTATACGCTATAACGTAATAGTATATAACGTTACACGTTATAACGTATTACTATATAACGTTATACGCTATAACGTAATAGTGTATAACGTTACACATTATAACGTTTTACTATATAACGTTATACGTTATAACGTAATACTATATAAGGGTTTACGTTATAACGTAATACTATATAACGTTATACGATATAACGTAATACTACTATACCGTTATACGTTATAACATAATACTATATAACGTTATAAGTTATAACGTAATACTATACAACGTTATACGTTATAACGTATTACTATATAACGTTATACGTTATAACGTAATACTATATAACGTTTTACGTTATAACATAATACTATATAACGTTATACGTCATAATGATGTACTATATAACGTTATATGCTATAACGTAATACTATATAACGTTATACGTTATAACATAATACTATATAACGTTATACGCTATAAACGTAATAGTACATACGTTATACGACATAATGATGTACTATATAACGTTATACGCTATAACATAATACTATACAACGTTATACGTCATAATGATGTACTATATAACGTTATATGCTATAACGTAATACTATATAACGTTTATACGTTATAACGTAATAGTATATAACGTTACACGTTATAACGTATTACTATATAACGTTATACGTCTATAACATAATACTATATAACGTTATACGTCATAATAATGTACTATATAACGTTATATGCTATAACGTAATACTATATACGTTATACGCTATAACGTAATAGTATATAACGTTATACGTTATAACGTAATACTATAACGTTATACGTTATAACGTAATACTATATAACGTTATACGTTATAACATAATACTATATAACGTTATACGTCATAATGATGTACTATATAACGTTATACGTTCTAACGTCAATTCTATATAACGTTATACGTTATAACGTAATACTATATAACGTTATACGTTATAACGTAATACTCTATAACGTTATACGTTATAACATAACTACTATATAACGTTATACGCTATAACGTAATAGTACATCACGTTATACGACATAATGATGTACTATATAACGTTATACGTTATAACGTAATACTATATAACGTTATACGTTATAACGTAATACTATATACCGTTATAACGTTATAACGTAATACTATATAACGTTATACGTTATAACGTAATACTATATAACGTTATACGCTATAACGTAATAGTATATAACGTTACACGTTATAACGTATTACTATATAACGTTATACGTTATAACGTAATACTACATAACGTTATACGTTATAACATAATACTATATATAACGTTATACGTCATAATGATGTACTATATAACGTTATATGCTATAACGTAATACTATATAACGTTATACGTTATAACATAATACTATATAACGTTATACGCTATAACGTAATAGTATATAACGTTACACGTTATAACGTATTACTATATAACGTTATACGTTATAACGTAATACTATATAACGTTTTACGTTATAACCTAATACTATATAACGTTATACGTCATAATGATGGACTATTAACGTTATACGTTATAACGTAATACTATATAACGTTATACGTTATAACGTAATACTATATAACGTTATACGCTATAACGTATTAGTATATAACGTTACACGTTATAACGTATTACTATATAACGTTATACGTTATAACGTAATACTATATACGTTTTACGTTATAACATAATACTATATAACGTTATACGTCATAATGATGTACTATATAACGTTATATGCTATAACGTAATACTATATAACGTTATACGCTATAACGTAATAGTATATAACGTTACACGTTATAACGTATTACTATATAACGTTATACGCTATAACGTAATAGTGTATAACGTTACACATTATAACGTTTTACTATATAACGTTATACGTTATAACGTAATACTATATAAGGGTTTACGTTATAACGTAATACTATATAACGTTATACGATATAACGTAATACTATATACCGTTATACGTTATAACATAATACTATATAACGTTATAAGTTATAACGTAATACTATACAACGTTATACGTTACTAACGTATTACTATATAACGTTATACGTTATAACGTAATACTATATAACGTTTTACGTTATAACATAATACTCTATAACGTTATACGTCATAATGATGTTACTATATAACGTTATATGCTATAACGTAATACTCTATAACGTTATTCGTTATAACGTAATACTATATAACGTTATACGTTATAACATAATACTATATAACGTTATACGTTATAACGTAATAGTATATAATGTTACACGTTATAACGTATTACTATATAACGTTATACGTTATAACATAATACTATATAACGTTATACGCTATAACGTAATAGTACATAACGTTATACGACATAATGATGTACTATATAACGTTATACGTTATAACGTAATTCTATATAACGTTATACGTTATAACGTAATACTATATAACGTTATACGTTATAACATAATACTATATAACGTTATACGCTATAACGTAAGAGTATATAACGTTATACGCCTATAACGTAATAGTACATAACGTTATACGACATACTGATGTACTATATAACGTTATACGTTATAACGAAAATACTATATAACGTTATACGTTATAACGTAATACTATATAACGTTATACGTTATAACGTAATACTATATAACGTTCTACGCTATAACATAATACTATATAACGTTATACGTCATAATGATGTACTATATAACGTTATATGCTATAACGTAATAGTATATAACGTTACACGTTATAACGTATTACTATATAACGTTATACGTTATAACGTAATACTATAAATGTTATACGCTATAACGTAATAGTATATAACGTTACACGTTATAACGTATTACTATATAACGTTATACGTTATAACGTAATACTCTATTACGTTTTACGTTATAACATAATACTATATAACGTTATACGTCATAATGATGTACTATATAACGTTATATGCTATAACGTAATACTATATAACGTTATACGCTATAACGTAATAGTATATAACGTTACACGTTATAACGTATTACTATATAACGTTATACGCTATAACGTAATAGTGTATAACGTTACACATTATAACGTTTTACTATATAACGTTATACGTTATAACGTAATACTATATAAGGGTTTACGTTATAACGTACATACTATATAACGTTATACGATATAACGTAATACTATATACCGTTATACGTTATCACATAATACTATATAACGTTATAAGTTATAACGTAATACTATACAACGTTATACGTTATAACGTATTACTATATAACGTTATACGTTATAACGTAATACTATATAACGTTTTACGTTATAACATAATACTCTATAACGTTATACGTCATAATGATGTACTATATAACGTTATATGCTATAACGTAATACTATATAACGTTATTCGTTATAACGTAATACTATATAACGTTATACGTTATAACATAATACTATATAACGTTATACGTTATAACGTAATAGTATATAATGTTACACGTTATAACGTATTACTATATAACGTTATACGTTATAACATAATACTATATAACGTTATACGCTATAACGTAATAGTACATAACGTTATACGACATAATGATGTACTATATAACGTTATACGTTATAACGTAATTCTATATAACGTTATACGTTATAACGTAATACTATATAACGTTATACGTTATAACATAATACTATATAACGTTATACGCTATAACGTAAGAGTATATAACGTTATACGCTATAACGTAATAGTACATAACGTTATACGACATACTGATGTACTATATAACGTTATACGTTATAACGAAATACTATATAACGTTATACGTTATAACGTAATACTATATAACGTTATACGTTATAACGTAATACTATATAACGTTATACGCTATAACCATAATACTATATAACGTTATACGTCATAATGATGTACTATATAACGTTATATGCTATAACGTAATAGTATATAACGTTACACGTTATAACGTATTACTATATAACGTTATACGTTATAACGTAATACTATATAATGTTATACGCTATAACGTAATAGTATATAACGTTACACGTTATAACGTATTACTATATAACGTTATACGTTATAACGTAATACTCTATTACGTTTTACGTTATAACATCATACTATATAAACGTTATACGTCATAATGATGTACTATATTACGTTATATGCTATAACGTAATACTCTATAACGTTATACGTTATAACGTACACTATATAACGTTATACGTTATAACATAATACTATATAACGTTATACGTTATAAACGTAATACTATATAACGTTATGCGCTATAACATAATACTATACAACGTTATACGTCATAATGATGTACTATATAACTTTATATGCTATAACGTAATACTATATAACGTTATACGCTATAACGTAATAGTATATAACGTTAGACGTTATAACGTATTACTATATACGTTATACGTTATAACGTAATACTATATAACGTTATACGCTATAACGTAATAGTATATAACGTTACACGATATAACCGTATTACTATATAACCGTTACACGTTATAACGTATTACTATATAACGTTACCACGATATACGTATTACTATATAACGTTATACGTTATAACGTAATGCTATATAACGTTATACGTTATAACGTAATACTATATAACGTTATACGCTATAACATAATACTATATAACGTTATACGTCATAATGATGTACTATATAACGTTATACGTTATAACGTAATTCTATATAACGTTATACGTTATAACGTAATACTATATAAACGTTATACGTTATAACGTAATACTATATAACGTTATACGTTATAACATAATACTATATAACGTTATACGCTATAACGTAATAGTACATAACGTTATACGACATAATGATGTACTATATAACGTTATACGTTATAACGTAATACTATATAACGTTATACGTTATAACGTAATACTATATAACGTTATACGTTATAACGTAATACTATATAACGTTATACGTTATAACGTAATACTATATAACGTTATACGCTATAACGTAATAGTATATAACGTTACACGTTATAACGTATTACTATATAACGTTATACGTTATAACGTAATACTACATAACGTTATACGTTATAACATAATACTATATATAACGTTATACGTCATAATGGATGTACTATATAAGGTTATATGCTATAACGTAATACTATATAACGTTATACGTTATAACATAATACTATATAACGTTATACGCTATAACGTAATAGTATATAACGTTACACGTTATAACGTATTACTATATAACGTTATACGTTATAACGTAATACTATATAACGTTTTACGTTATAACCTAATACTATATAACGTTATACGTCATAATGATGGACTATTAACGTTATACGTTATAACGTACATACTATATAAACGTTATACGTTATACGTAATACTATATAACGATATACGCTATAACGTATTAGTATATAACGTTACACGTTATAACGTATTACCTATATAACGTTCTACGTTATAACGTAATACTATATAACGTTTTACGTTATAACATAATACTATATAACGTTATACGTCATAATGATGTACTATATAACGTTATATGCTATAACGTAATACTATATAACGTTATACGCTATAACGTAATAGTCTATAACGTTACACGTTATAACGTATTACTATATAACGTTATACGCTATAACGTAATAGTGTATAACGTTACACATTATAACGTTTTACTATATAACGTTATACGTTATAACCGTAATACTATATAAGGGTTTACGTTATAACGTAATACTATATAACGTTATACGATATAACGTAAATACTATATACCGTTATACGTTATAACATAATACTCTATAACGTTATAAGTTATAACGTAATACTATACACGTTATACGTTATAACGTATTACTATATAACGTTATACGTTATAACGTAATACTATATAACGTTTTACGTTATAACATAATACTCTATAACGTTATACGTCATAATGATGTACTATATACAGTTATATGCTATAACGTAATACTATATAACGTTATTCGTTATAACGTAATACTATATAACGTTATACGTTATAACATAATACTATATACCGTTATACGTTATAACGTAATAGTATATAATGTTACACGTTATAACGTATTACTATATAACGTTATACGTTATAACATAATACTATATAACGTTATACGCTATAACGTAATAGTACATAACGTTATACGACATAATGATGTACTATATAACGTTATACGTTATAACGTAATTCTATATAACGTTATACGTTATAACGTAATACTATATAACGTTATACGTTATAACATAATACTATATAACGTTATACGCTATAACGTAAGAGTATATAACGTTATACGCTATAACGTAATAGTACATAACGTTATACGACATACTGATGTACTATATAACGTTATACGTTATAACGAAATACTATATAACGTTATACGTTATAACGTAATACTATATAACGTTATACGTTATAACGTAATACTATATAACGTTATACGCTATAACATAATACTATATAACGTTATACGTCATAATGATGTACTATATAACGTTATATGCTATAACGTAATAGTATATAACGTTACCCGTTATAACGTATTACTATATAACGTTATACGTTATAACGTAATACTATATAATGTTATACGCTATAACGTAATAGTATATAACGTTACACGTTATAACGTATTACTATATAACGTTATACGTTATAACGTAATACTATATTACGTTTTACGTTATAACATAATACTATATAACGTTATACGTCATAATGATGTACTATATAACGTTATATGCTATCAACGTAATACTATATAACGTTATACGCTATAACGTAACTAGTTATAACGTTACACGTTATAACGTATTACTATATAACGTTATACGCTATAACGTAATAGTGTATAACGTTACACATTATAACGTTTTACTATATAACGTTATACGTTATAACGTAATACTATATAAGGGTTTACGTTATAACGTAATACTATATAACGTTATACGATATAACGTAATACTATATACCGTTATACGTTATAAACATAATACTATATAACGTTATAAGTTATAACGTAATACTATACAACGTTATACGTTATAACGTATTACTATATAACGTTATACGTTATAAACGTAATACTATATAACGTTTTACGTTATAACATAATACTCTAACGTTATACGTCATAATGATGTACTATATAACGTTATATGCTATAACGTAATACTATATAACGTTATTCGTTATAACGTAATACTATATAACGTTATACGTTATAACATAATACTATATAACGTTATACGTTATAACGTAATAGTATATAATGTTACACGTTATAACGTATTACTATATAACGTTATACGTTATAACATATACTATATAACGTTATACCGCTATAACGTAATAGTACATAACGTTATACGACATAATGATGTACTATATAACGTTATACGTTATAACGTAATTCTATATAACGTTATACGTTATAACGTAATACTATATAACGTTATACGTTATAACATAATACTATATAACGTTATACGCTATAACGTAAGAGTATATACCGTTCTACGCTATAACGTAATAGTACATAACGTTATACGACATACTGATGTACTATATAACGTTATACGTTATAACGAAATACTATATAACGTTATACGTCTATAACGTAATACTATATAACGTTATACGTTATAACGTAATACTATATAACGTTATACGCTATAACATAATACTATATAACGTTATACGTCATAATGATGTACTATATAAACGTTATATGCTATAACGTAATACTATATAACGTTATACGTTATAACGTAATAGTATATAACGTTACCGTTATAACGTATTACTATATAACCTTACACGTCATAATGATGTACTATATAACGTTATATGCTATAACGTAATACTATATAACGTTATACGTTATAACGTAGTACTATATAACGTTATACGTTATAACATAATACTATATAACGTTATACGTCCTAATGATGTACTATATAACGTTATACGTTATAACGTAATACTATATAACGTTATGCGTTATAACGTAATACTATATAACGTTATCCGTTATAACATAAACTATATATAACGTTATACGCTATAACGTAATAGTATATAACGTTACACGTTATAACGTATTACTATATAACGTTATACGCTATAACGTAATAGTGTATAACGTTACACATTATAACGTTTTACTATATAACGTTATACGTTATAACGTAATACTATATAAGGGTTTACGTTATAACGTAATACTATATAACGTTATACGATATAACGTAATACTATATACCGTTATACGTTATAACATAATACTATATAACGTTTTACGTTATAACATAATACTCTATAACGTTATACGTCATAATGATGTACTATATAACGTTATATGCTATAACGTAATACTATATAACGTTTATACGTTATAACGTAATACTATATAACGTTATACGTTATAACATAATACTATATAACGTTATACGTTATAACGTAATAGTATATAATGTTACACGTTATAACGTATTACTATATAACGTTATACGTTATAACGTAATACTATATAACGTTATACGTTATAACATAATACTATATAACGTTATACGTCATAATGATGTACCTATATAACTTTATATGCTATAACGTATTACTATATAGCGTTATACGTTATAACGTAATACCATATAACGTTTTACGTTATAACATAATACTATATAACGTTATAAGTTATAACGTAATACTATATAACGTTACACGTTATAACGTAACACTATATACCGTTATACGTTATAACATAATACTATATAACGTTATTCGTCATAATGATGTACTATATAACGTTATATGCTATAACGTAATACTATATAACGTTATACGCTATAACGTAATAGTATATAACGTTACACGTTATAACGTATTACTATATAACGTTACACGTTATAACGTAACACTATATACCGTTATACGTTATAACATAATACTATATAACGTTATAAGTTATAACGTTATACTATATAACGTAATACGTTATAACGTATTACTATATAACGTTATACGTTATAACGTATTACTATATAACGTTATACGTTATAACGTACTACTATATAACGTTATACGTTCTAACATAATACTATATAACGTTATACGCTATAACGTAATAGTACATAACGTTATACGACATAATGATGTACTATATAACGTTATACGTTATAACGTAATACTATATAAGTTATACGCTATAACGTAATAGTACATAACGTTATACGACATAATGATGTACTATATAACGTTATACGTTATAACGTAATACTATATAACGTTATACGTTATAACGTAATACTATATAACGTTATACGCTATAACATAATACTATATAACGTTATACGCTCTAACGTAATAGTATATAACGTTATAAGCTATAACGTAATAGTACATAACGTTATACGACATAATGATGTACTATATAACGTTATACGTTATAACGTAATACTATATAACGTTATACGTTATAACGTAATACTATATAACGTTATACGCTATAACATAATACTATAACGTTATACGTCATAATGATGTACTATATAACGTTGTAGGCTATAACGTAATAGTATATAACGTTACACGTTATAACGTATTACTATATAGCGTTATACGTTATAACGTAATACTATATAATGTTATACGCTATAACGTAATACTATATAACGTTATACGTTATAACATAATACTATATAACGTTATACGCTATAACGTAATAGTACATAACGTTATACGACATAATGATGTACTATATAACGTTATACGTTATAACGTAATACTATATAACGTTATACGCTATAACGTAATAGTACATAACGTTATACGACATAATGATGTACTATATAACGTTATACGTTATAACGTAATACTATATAACGTTATACGTTATAACGTAATACTATATAACGTTATACGTTATAACATAATACTATATAACGTTATACGCTATAACGTAAGAGTATATAAACGTTATACGCTATAACGTAATAGTACATAACGTTATACGTCATAATGATGTACTATATAACGTTATACGTTATAACGTAATACTATATAACGTTATACGTTATAACGTAATACTATATAACGTTATACGTTATAACATAATACTATATAACGTTATACGCTATAACGTAATAGTATATAACGTTACACGTTATAACGTATTACTATATAACGTTATACGTTATAAGATAATTACTATATAACGTTATACGTCATAATGATGTACTATATAACGTTATAGGTCATAATGATGTACTATATAACGTTATACGTTATAACGTAATACTATATAACGTTATACGATATAACGTAATACTATATACCGTTATACGTTATAACATAATACTATATAACGTTATACGTCATAATGATGTACTATATAACGTTATATGCTATAACGTAATACTATACAACGTATACGTTATAACGTATTACTATATAACGTTATACGTTATAACGTAATACTATATAACGTTATACGATATAACGTAATACTATATACCGTTATACGTTATAACATAATACTATATAACGTTATAAGTTATAACGTAATACTACACAACGTTATACGTTATAACGTATTACTCTATAACGTTATACGTTATAACGTATTACTATATAACGTTATACGTTATAACGTAATACTATATAACGTTATACGTTATAACGTAATACTATATAACGTTATACGTTATAACGTAATACTATATAACGTTATACGTTATAACATAATACTATATAACGTTATACGTTATAACGTAATAGTATATAACGTTACACGTTATAACGTATTACTATATAACGTTATACGTTATAACGTAATACTATATAACGTTATACGTTATAACATAATGCTATATAACGTTATACGTCATAATGATGTACTATACTAACTTTATATGCTATAACGTATTACTATATAGCGTTATACGTTATAACGTAATACCATATAACGTTTTACGTTATAACATAATACTATATAACGTTATACGTTATAACGTAATACTATATAACGTTACACGTTATAACGTAACACTATCTACCGTTATACGTTATAACATAATACTATATAACGTTATTCGTCATAATGATGTACTATATAACGTTATCTGCTATAACGTAATACTATATAACGTTATACGCTATAACGTAATAGTATATAAAGTTATAAGTTATAACGTATTACTATATAACGTTATACGTTATAACGAAATACTATATAACGTTATACGTTATAACGTAATACTATATAATGTTATACGCTAAACGTAATAGTATATAACGTTACACGTTATAACGTATTACTATATAACGTTACACGTTATAACGTAACACTATATACCGTTATACGTTATAACATAATACTATATAACGTTATAAGTTATAACGTTATACTATATAAACGTTATACGTTATAACGTATTACTATATAACGTTATACGTTATAACGTAATACTATATAACGTTATACGTCTATAACATAATACTATATAACGTTATACGCTATAACGTAATAGTACATAACGTTATACGACATAATGATGTACTATATAACGTTATACGTTATAACGTAATACTATATAACGTTATACGCTATAACGTAATAGTACATAACGTTATACGACATAATGATGTACTATATAACGTTATACGTTATAACGTAATACTATATAACGTTATACGTTATAACGTAATACTATATAACGTTATACGTTATACATAATACTATATAACGTTATACGCTATAACGTAAGAGTAT